>NW_027326869.1:600000-840785 GCF_047675955.1 Chlorocebus sabaeus
CAAATATCCCTTTGACAATTCCACAAGAACAGCCTTAGCGAAAGGCGTCTTGAAGGGAAAGATGTAACTCTGTGAGATGAATTAACAGAACACAGAGCAGTTACTCAGAAAGCTTCTTTCCAGTTTTGAACGGAAGGTATTTCCTTTTTCACCGTAGCCCTCTATGGGCTTCCAAATATCCCTTTGCCAATTCCCGAAGAACAGCCTTAGCGAAAGGCTTCTTGAAGGGAAAGATGTAACTCTGTGAGATGAATTAACAGAACACAGAGCAGTTTCTCTGAAAGCTTCTTTCCAGTTTTGAACGGAAGATATTTCCTTTTTCACCATAGCCCTCTATGGGCTTCCAAATATCCCTTTGATAATTCCACAAGAACAGCCTTAGCGAAAGGTTTCTTGAAGGGAAAGATGTAACTCTGTGAGATGAAATAACAGAACACAGAGCAGTTTCTCAGAAAGCTTCTTTCCAGTTTTGAACGGAAGATATTTCCTTTTTCACCATAGCCCTCTATGGGCTTCCAAATATCCCTTTGCCAATTCCACAAGAACAGCCTTAGCGAAAGGCTTCTTGAAGGAAAAGATGTAACTCTATGAGATGAATTAACAGAACACAGAGCAGTGTCTCAGAAAGATTCTTTCCAGTTTTGAACGGAAGATATTTCCTTTTAGACCATAGCCCTCTATGGGCTTCCAAATATCCCTTTCCCAATTCCACAAGAACAGCCTTAGCGAAAGGCTTCTTGAAGGGAAAGATGTAACTCTGTGAGATGAATTAACAGAACACAGAGCAGTTTCTCAGAAAGCTTCTTTCCAGTTTTAACGGAAGATATTTCCTTTTTCACCATAGGCCTCTATGGGCTTCCAAATATCCCTTTGCGAATTCCACAAGAACAGCCTTAGCGAAAGGCTTCTTGAAGGGAAAGATGTAACTCTGTGAGATGAATTAACAGAACACAGAGCAGTTTCTCAGAAAGCTTCTTTCCAGTTTTGAACGGAAGGTATTTCCTTTTTCACCATAGCCCTCTATGGGCTTCCAAATATCCCTTTGCCAATTCCCGAAGAACAGCCTTAGCGAAAGGCTTCTTGAAGGGAAAGATGTAACTCTGTGAGATGAATTAACAGAACACAGAGCAGTTTCTCAGAAAGCTTCTTTCCAGTTTTGAACGGAAGATATTTCCTTTTTCACCATAGCCCTCTATGGGCTTCCAAATATCCCTTTGCCAATTCCACAAGAACAGCCTTAGAGGAAGGCTTTTTGAAGGGAAAGATGTAACTCTGTGAGATGAATTAACAGAACACAGAGCAGTTTCTCAGAAAGCTTCTTTCCAGTTTTGAACGGAAGATATTTCCTTTTTCACCATAGCCCTCTATGGGCTTCCAAATATCCCTTTGCCAATTCCACAAGAAAAGCCTTAGCGGAAGGCTTCTTGAAGGGAAAGATGTAACTCTGTGAGATGAATTAACAGAACACAGAGCAGTTTCTCAGAAAGCTTCTTTCCAGTTTTGAACGGAAGATATTTCCTTTTTCACCATAGCCCTCTATGGGCTTCCAAATATCCCTTTGCCAATTCCACAAGAACAGCCTTAGCGAAAGGCTTCTTGAAGGGAAAGATGTAACTCTATGAGATGAATTAACAGAACACAGAGCAGTTTCTCAGAAAGCTTCTTTCCAGTTTTGAACGGAAGGTATTTCCTTTTTCACCATAGCCCTCTATGGGCTTCCAAATATCCCTTTGCCAATTCCCGAAGAACAGCCTTAGCGAAAGGCTTCTTGAAGGGAACGATGTAACTCTGTGAGATGAATTAACAGAACACAGAGCAGTTTCTCAGAAAGCTTCTTTCCAGTTTTGAACGGAATATATTTGCTTTTTCACCATAGCCCTCTATGGGCTTCCAAATATCCCTTTGCCAATTCCACAAGAACAGCCTTAGCGAAAGGCTTCTTGAAGGGAAAGATGTAACTCTGTGAGATGAATTAACAGAACACAGAGCAGTTTCTCAGAAAGCTTCTTTCCAGTTTTGAACGGAAGATATTTCCTTTTTCACCATAGCCCTCTATGGGCTTCAAAATATCCCTTTCCCAATTCCACAAGAACAGCCTTAGCGAAAGGCTTCTTGAAGGGAAAGATGTAACTCTGTGAGTTGAATTAACAGAACACAGAGCAGTTTCTCAGAAAGCTTCTTTCCAGTTTTGAACGGAAGATATTTCCTTTTTCACCATAGCCCTCTATGGGCTTCCAAATATCCCTTTGCTAATTCCACAAGAACAGCCTTAGTGAAAGGCTTCTTGAAGGGAAAGATGTAACTCTGTGAGATGAATTAACAGAACACAGAGCAGTTTCTCAGAAAGCTTCTTTCCAGTTTTGAACGGAAGATATTTCCTTTTTCACCATAGCCCTCTATGGTCTTCCAAATATCCCTTTGCCAATTCCACAAGAACAGCCTTAGCGAAAGGCTTCTTGAAGGGAAAGATGTAACTCTGTGAGATGAATTAACAGAACACAGAGCAGTTTCTCAGAAAGCTTCTTTCCAGTTTTGAACGGAAGATATTTCCTTTTTCACCATAGCCCTCTATGGGCTTCCAAATATCCCTTTGCCAATTCCACAAGAACAGCCTTAGCGAAAGGCTTCTTGAAGGGAAAGATGTAACTCTGTGAGATGAATTAACAGAACACAGAGCAGTTTCTCAGAAAGCTTCTTTCCAGTTTTGAACGGAAGATATTTCCTTTTTCACCATAGCCCTCTATGGGCTTCCAAATATCCCTTTGCCAATTCCACAAGAACAGCCTTAGCGAAAGGCTTCTTGAAGGGAAAGATGTAACTCTGTGAGAGGAATTAACAGAACACAGAGCAGTTTCTCAGAAAGCTTCTTTCCAGTTTTGAACGGAAGATATTTCCTTTTTCACTATAGCCCTCTATGGGCTTCCAAATATCCCTTTGCCAATTCCACAAGAACAGCCTTAGCGAAAGGCTTCTTGAAGGGAAAGATGTAACTCTGTGAGATGAATTAACAGAACACAGAGCAGTTTCTCAGAAAGCATCTTTCCACTTTTGAACGGAAGATATTTCCTTTTTCACCATAGCCCTCTAAGGGCTTCCAAATATCCCTTTGCCAATTCCACAAGAACAGCCTTAGCGAAAGGCTTCTTGAAGGGAAAGATGTAACTCTGTGAGATGAATTAACAGAACACAGAGCAGTTTCTCAGAAAGCTTCTTTCCAGTTTTGAACGGAAGATGTTTCCTTTTTCACCATAGCCCTCTATGGGCTTCCAAATATCCCTTTGCCAATTCCACAAGAAGAGCCTTAGCGAAAGGCTTCTTGAAGGGAAAGATGTAACTCTGTGAGATGAATTAACAGAACACAGAGCAGTTTCTCAGAAAGCTTCTTTCCAGTTTTGAACGGAAGATATTTCCTTTTTCACCATAGCCCTCTATGGGCTTCCAAATATCCCTTTGCCAATTCCACAAGAACAGCCTTAGCGAAAGGCTTCTTGAAGGAAAAGATGTAACTCTGTGAGATGAATTAACAGAACACAGAGCAGTTTCTCAGAAAGCTTCTTTCCAGTTTTGAACGGAAGTTATTTCCTTTTTCACCATAGGCCTCTATGGGCTTCCAAATATCCCTTTGCCAATTCCACAAGAACAGCCTTAGCGAAAGGCTTCTTGAAGGGAAAGATGTAACTCTGTGAGATGAATTAACAGAACACAGAGCAGTTTCTCAGAAAGCTTCTTTCCAGTTTTGAACGGAAGATATTTCCTTTTTCACCATAGCCCTCTATGGGCTTCCAAATATCCCTTTGCCAATTCCACAAGAACAGCCTTAGCGAAAGGCTTCTTGAAGGGAAAGATGTAACTCTGTGAGATGAATTAACAGAACACAGAGCAGTTTCTCAGAAAGCTTCTTTCCAGTTTTGAACGGAAGATATTTCCTTTTTCACCATAGCCCTCTATGGGCTTCCAAATATCCCTTTGCCAATTCCACAAGAACAGCCTTAGCGAAAGGCTTCTTGAAGGGAAAGATGTAACTCTGTGAGATGAATTAACAGAACACAGAGCAGTTTCTCAGAAAGCTTCTTTCCAGTTTTGAACGGAAGATATTTCCTTTTTCACCATAGCCCTCTATGGGCTTCCAAATATCCCTTTGACAATTCCACAAGAACAGCCTTAGCGAAAGGCTTCTTGAAGGGAAAGATGTAACTCTGTGAGATGAATTAACAGAACACAGAGCAGTTTCTCAGAAAGCTTCTTTCCAGTTTTGAACGGAAGGTATTTCCTTTTTCACCGTAGCCCTCTATGGGCTTCCAAATATCCCTTTGCCAATTCCCGAAGAACAGCCTTAGCGAAAGGCTTCTTGAAGGGAAAGATGTAACTCTGTGAGATGAATTAACAGAACACAGAGCAGTTTCTCACAAAGCTTCTTTCCAGTTTTGAACGGAAGATATTTCCTTTTTCACCATAGCCCTCTATGGGCTTCCAAATATCCCTTTGATAATTCCAGAAGAACAGCCTTAGCGAAAGGTTTCTTGAAGGGAAAGATGTAACTCTGTGAGATGAATTAACAGAACACAGAGCAGTTTCTCAGAAAGCTTCTTTCCAGTTTTGAACGGAAGATATTTCCTTTTTCACCATAGCCCTCTATGGGCTTCCAAATATCCCTTTGCCAATTCCACAAGAACAGCCTGAGCGAAAGGCTTCTTGAAGGGAAAGATGTAACTCTATGAGATGAATTAACAGAACACATAGCAGTGTCTCAGAAAGATTCTTTCCAGTTTTGAACGGAAGATATTTCCTTTTAGACCATAGCCCTCTATGGGCTTCCAAATATCCCTTTGCCAATTCCACAAGAACAGCCTTAGCGAAAGGCTTCTTGAAGGGAAAGATGTAACTCTGTGGGATGAATTAACAGAACACAGAGCAGTTTCTCAGAAAGCTTCTTTCCAGTTTTGAACGGAAGATATTTCCTTTTTCACCATAGGCCTCTATGGGCTTCCAAATATCCCTTTGCCAATTCCACAAGAACAGCCTTAGCGTAAGGCTTCTTGAAGGGAAAGATGTAACTCTGTGAGATGAATTAACAGAACACAGAGCAGTTTCTCAGAAAGCTTCTTTCCAGTTTTGAACGGAAGATATTTCCTTTTTCACCATAGCCCTCTATGGGCATCCAAATATCCTTTTGCCAATTCCACAAGAACAGCCTTAGCGAAAGGCTTCTTGAAGGGAAAGATGTAACTCTGTGAGATGAATTAACAGAACACAGAGCAGTTTCTCAGAAAGCTTCTTTCCAGTTTTGAACGGAAGATATTTCCTTTTTCACCATAGCCCTCTATGGGCTTCCAAATATCCCTTTGCCAATTCCACAAGAACAGCCTTAGCGAAAGGCTTCTTGAAGGGAAAGATGTAACTCTGTGAGATGAATTAAGAGAACACAGAGCAGTTTCTCAGAAAGCTTCTTTCCAGTTTTGAACGGAAGGTATTTCCTTTTTCACCATAGCCCTCTATGGGCTTCCAAATAACCCTTTGCCAATTCCCGAAGAACAGCCTTAGCGAAAGGCTTCTTGAAGGGAAAGATGTAACTCTGTGAGATGAATTAACAGAACACAGAGCAGTTTCTCACAAAGCTTCTTTCCATTTTTGAACGGAAGATATTTCCTTTTTCACCATAGCCCTCTATGGGCTTCCAAATATCCCTTTGATAATTCCACAAGAACAGCCTTAGCGAAAGGTTTCTTGAAGGGAAAGATGTAACTCTGTGAGATGAATTAACAGAACACAGAGCAGTTTCTCAGAAAGCTTCTTTCCAGTTTTGAACGGAAGATATTTCCTTTTTCACCATAGCCCTCTATGGGCTTCCAAATATCCCTTTGCCAATTCCACAAGAACAGCCTTAGCGAAAGGCTTCTTGAAGGGAAAGATGTAACTCTATGAGATGAATTAACAGAACACAGAGCAGTGTCTCAGAAAGCTTCTTTCCAGTTTTGAACGGAAGATATTTCCTTTTAGACCATAGCCCTCTATGGGCTTCCAAATATCCCTTTGCCAATTCCACAAGAACAGCCTTAGCGAAAGGCTTCTTGAAGGGAAAGATGTAACTCTGTGAGATGAATTAACAGAACACAGAGCAGTTTCTCAGTAAGCTTCTTTCCAGTTTTGAACGGAAGGTATTTTCTTTTTCACCGTAGCCCTCTATGGGCTTCCAAATATCCCTTTGCCAATTCCCGAAGAACAGCCTTAGCGAAAGGCTTCTTGAAGGGAAAGATGTAACTCTGTGAGATGAATTAACAGAACACAGAGCAGTTTCTCACAAAGCTTCTTTCCAGTTTTGAACGGAAGATATTTCCTTTTTCACCATAGCCCTCTATGGGCTTCCAAATATCCCTTTGATAATTCCACAAGAACAGCCTTAGCGAAAGGTTTCTTGAAGGGAAAGATGTAACTCTGTGAGATGAATTAACAGAACACAGAGCAGTTTCTCAGAAAGCTTCTTTCCAGTTTTGAACGGAAGATATTTCCTTTTTCACCATAGCCCTCTATGGGCTTCCAAATATCCCTTTGCCAATTCCACAAGAACAGCCTTAGCGAAAGGCTTCTTGAAGGGAAAGATGTAACTCTATGAGATGAATTAACAGAACACAGAGCAGTGTCTCAGAAAGCTTCTTTCCAGTTTTGAACGGAAGATATTTCCTTTTAGACCATAGCCCTCTATGGGCTTCCAAATATCCCTTTGCCAATTCCACAAGAACAGCCTTAGCGAAAGGCTTCTTGAAGGGAAAGATGTAACTCTGTGAGATGAATTAACAGAACACAGAGCAGTTTCTCAGAAAGCTTCTTTCCAGTTTTGAACGGAAGATATTTCCTTTTTCACCATAGGCCTCTATGGGCTTCCAAATATCCCTTTGCCAATTCCACAAGAACAGCCTTAGCGTAAGGCTTCTTGAAGGGAAAGATGTAACTCTGTGAGATGAATTAACAGAACACAGAGCAGTTTCTCAGAAAGCTTCTTTCCAGTTTTGAACGGAAGATATTTCCTTTTTCACCATAGCCCTCTATGGGCATCCAAATATCCCTTTGCCAATTCCACAAGAACAGCCTTAGCGAAAGGCTTCTTGAAGGGAAAGATGTAACTCTGTGAGATGAATTAACAGAACACAGAGCAGTTTCTCAGAAAGCTTCTTTCCAGTTTTGAACGGAAGATATTTCCTTTTTCACCATAGCCCTCTATGGGCTTCCAAATATCCCTTTGCCAATTCCACTAGAACAGCCTTAGCGGAAGGCTTCTTGAAGGGAAAGATGTAACTCTGTGAGATGAATTAACAGAACACAGAGCAGTTTCTCAGAAAGCTTCTTTCCAGTTTTGAACGGAAGATATTTCCTTTTTCACCATAGCCCTCTATGGGCTTCCAAATATCCCTTTACAAATTCCACAAGAACAGCCTTAGCGAAAGGCTTCTTGAAGGGAAAGATGTAACTCTGTGAGATGAATTAACAGAACACAGAGCAGTTTCTCAGAAAGCTTCTTTCCAGTTTTGAACGGAAGATATTAACTTTTTCACCGTAGCCCTCTATGGGCTTCCAAATATCCCTTTGCCAATTCTCCCAGAACAGACTTAGCGAAAGGCTTCTTGAAGGGAAAGATGTAACTCTGTGAGATGAATTAACAGAACACAGAGCAGTTTCTCAGAAAGCTTCTTTCCAGTTTTGAACGGAAGATATTTCCTTTTTCACCATAGCCCTCTATGGGCTTCCAAATATCCCTTTGCCAATTCCACAAGAACAGCCTTAGCGAAAGGCTTCTTGAAGGGAAAGATGTAACTCTGTGAGATGAATTAACAGAACACAGAGCAGTTTCTCAGAAACCTTCTTTCCAGTTTTGAACGGAAGATATTTCCTTTTTCACCATAGGCCTCTATGGGCTTCCAAATATCCCTTTGCCAATTCCACAAGAACAGCCTTAGCGAAAGGCTTCTTGAAGGGAAAGATGTAACTCTGTGAGATGAATTAACAGAACACAGAGCAGTTTCTCAGAAAGCTTCTTTCCAGTTTTGAACGGAAGGTATTTCCTTTTTCACCATAGCCCTCTATGGGCTTCCAAATATCCCTTTGCCAATTCCCCAAGAACAGCCTTAGCGAAAGGCTTCTTGAAGGGAAAGATGTAACTCTGTGAGATGAATTAACAGAACACAGAGCAGTTTCTCAGAAAGCTTCTTTCCAGTTTTGAACGGAAGATATTTCCTTTTTCACCATAGCCCTCTAGGGACTTCCAAATATCCCTTTGCCAATACCACAAGAACAGCCTTAGCGAAAGGTTTCTTGAAGGGAAAGATGTAACTCTGTGAGATGAATTAACAGAACACAGAGCAGTTTCTCAGAAAGCTTCTTTCCAGTTTTGAACGGAAGATATTTCCTTTTTCACTATAGCCCTCTATGGGCTTCCAAATATCCCTTTGCCAATTCCACAAGAACAGCCTTAGCGAAAGGCTTCTTGAAGGGAAAGATGTAACTCTGTGAGATGAATTAACAGAACACAGAGCAGTTTCTCAGAAAGCATCTTTCCACTTTTGAACGGAAGATATTTCCTTTTTCACCATAGCCCTCTAAGGGCTTCCAAATATCCCTTTGCCAATTCCACAAGAACAGCCTTAGCGAAAGGCTTCTTGAAGGGAAAGATGTAACTCTGTGAGATGAATTAACAGAACACAGAGCAGTTTCTCAGAAAGCTTCTTTCCAGTTTTGAACGGAAGATGTTTCCTTTTTCACCATAGCCCTCTATGGGCTTCCAAATATCCCTTTGCCAATTCCACAAGAAGAGCCTTAGCGAAAGGCTTCTTGTAGGGAAAGATGTAACTCGGTGAGATGAATTAACAGAACACAGAGCAGTTTCTCAGAAAGCTTCTTTCCAGTTTTGAACGGAAGATATTTCCTTTTTCACCATAGCCCTCTATGGGCTTCCAAATATCCCTTTGCCAATTCCACAAGAACAGCCTTAGCGAAAGGCTTCTTGAAGGGAAAGATGTAACTCTGTGAGATGAATTAACAGAACACAGAGCAGTTTCTCAGAAACCTTCTTTCCAGTTTTGAACGGAAGATATTTCCTTTTTCACCATTGGCCTCTATGGGCTTCCAAATATCCCTTTGCCAATTCCACAAGAACAGCCTTAGCGAAAGGCTTCTTGAAGGGAAAGATGTAACTCTGTGAGATGAATTAACAGAAAACAGAGCAGTCTCTCAGAAAGCTTCTTTCCAGTTTTGAACGGAAGATATTTCCTTTTTCACCATAGCCCTCTATGGGCTTCCAAATATCCCTTTGCCAATTCCAAAAGAACAGCCTTAGCGAAAGGCTTCTTGAAGGGAAAGATGTAACTCTGTGAGATGAATTAACAGAACACAGAGCAGTTTCTCAGAAAGCTTCTTTCCAATTTTGAACGGAAGATATTTCCTTTTTCACCATAGCCCTCTATGGGCTTCCAAATATCCCTTTGCCAATTCCACAAGAACAGCCTTAGCGAAAGGCTTCTTGAAGGGAAAGATGTAACTCTGTGAGATGAATTAACAGAACACAGAGCAGTTTCTCAGAAAGCTTCTTTCCAGTTTTGAACGGAAGATATTTCCTTTTTCACCATAGCCCTCTATGGGCTTACAAATATCCCTTTGACAATTCCACAGGAACAGCCTTAGCGAAAGGCTTCTTGAAGGGAAAGATGTAACTCTGTGAGATGAATTAACAGAACACAGAGCAGTTTCTCAGTAAGCTTCTTTCCAGTTTTGAACGGAAGGTATTTCCTTTTTCACCGTAGCCCTCTATGGGCTTCCAAATATCCCTTTGCCAATTCCCGAAGAACAGCCTTAGCGAAAGGCTTCTTGAAGGGAAAGATGTAACTCTGTGAGATGAATTAACAGAACACAGAGCAGTTTCTCAGAAAGCTTCTTTCCAGTTTTGAACGGAAAATATTTCCTTTTTCACCATAGCCCTCTATGGGCTTCCAAATATCCCTTTGCCAATTCCACAAGAACAGCCTTAGCGAAAGGCTTCTTGAAGGGAAAGATGTAACTCTGTGAGATGAATTAACAGAACACAGAGCAGTTTCTCAGAAACCTTCTTTCCAGTTTTGAACGGAAGATATTTCCTTTTTCACCATAGGCCTCTATGGGCTTCCAAATATCCCTTTGCCAATTCCACAAGAACAGCCTTAGCGAAAGGCTTCTTGAAGGGAAAGATGTAACTCTGTGAGATGAATTAACAGAACACAGAGCAGTTTCTCAGAAAGCTTCTTTCCAGTTTTGAACGGAAGATATTACCTTTTTCACCGTAGCCCTCTATGGGCTTCCAAATATCCCTTTGCCAATTCTCCCAGAACAGACTTAGCGAAAGGCTTCTTGAAGGGAAAGATGTAACTCTGTGAGATGAATTAACAGAACACAGAGCAGTTTCTCAGAAAGCTTCTTTCCAGTTTTGAACGGAAGATATTTCCTTTTTCACCATAGCCCTCTAAGGGCTTCCAAATATCCCTTTGCCAATTCCACAAGAACAGCCTTAGCGAAAGGCTTCTTGAAGGGAAAGATGTAACTCTGTGAGATGAATTAACAGAACACAGAGCAGTTTCTCAGAAAGCTTCTTTCCAGTTTTCAACGGAAGATGTTTCCTTTTTCACCATAGCCCTCTATGGGCTTCCAAATAACCCTTTGCCAATTCCACAAGAAGAGCCTTAGCGAAAGGCTTCTTGAAGGGAAAGATGTAACTCTGTGAGATGAATTAACAGAACACAGAGCAGTTTCTCAGAAAGCTTCTTTCCAGTTTTGAACGGAAGATATTTCCTTTTTCACCATAGCCCTCTATGGGCTTCCAAATATCCCTTTGCCAATTCCACAAGAACAGCCTTAGCGAAAGGCTTCTTGAAGGAAAAGATGTAACTCTGTGAGATGAATTAACAGAACACAGAGCAGTTTCTCAGAAAGCTTCTTTCCAGTTTTGAACGGAAGATATTTCCTTTTTCACCATAGGCCTCTATGGGCTTCCAAATATCCCTTTGCCAATTCCAAAAGAACAGCCTTAGCGAAAGGCTTCTTGAAGGGAAAGATGTAACTCTGTGAGATGAATTAACAGAACACAGAGCAGTTTCTCAGAAACCTTCTTTCCAGTTTTGAACGGAAGATATTTCCTTTTTCACCATAGGCCTCTATGGGCTTCCAAATATCCCTTTGCCAATTCCACAAGAACAGCCTTAGCGAAAGGCTTCTTGAAGGGAAAGATGTAACTCTGTGAGATGAATTAACAGAACACAGAGCAGTTTCTCAGAAAGCTTCTTTCCAGTTTTGAACGGAAGGTATTTCCTTTTTCACCATAGCCCTCTATGGTCTTCCAAATATCCCTTTGAAAATTCCCCAAGAACAGCCTTAGCGAAAGGCTTCTTGAAGGGAAAGATGTAACTCTGTGAGATGAATTAACAGAACACAGAGCAGTTTCTCAGAAAGGTTCTTTCTAGTTTTGAACGGAAGATATTTCCTTTTTCACCATAGCCCTCTAGGGACTTCCAAATATCCCTTTGCCAATACCACAAGAACAGCCTTAGCGAAAGGTTTCTTGAAGGGAAAGATGTAACTCTGTGAGATGAATTAACAGAACACAGAGCAGTTTCTCAGAAAGCTTCTTTCCAGTTTTGAACGGAAGATATTTCCTTTTTCACTATAGCCCTCTATGGGCTTCCAAATATCCCTTTGCCAATTCCACAAGAACAGCCTTAGCGAAAGGCTTCTTGAAGGGAAAGATGTAACTCTGTGAGATGAATTAACAGAACACAGAGCAGTTTCTCAGAAAGCTTCTTTCCACTTTTGAACGGAAGATATTTCCTTTTTCACCATAGCCCTCTATGGGCTTCCAAATATCCCTTTGCCAATTCCACAAGAACAGCCTTAGCGAAAGGCTTCTTGAAGGGAAAGATGTAACTCTGTGAGATGAATTAACAGAACACAGAGCAGTTTCTCAGAAAGCTTCTTTCCAGTTTTGAACGGAAGATATTTCCTTTTTCACCATAGGCCTCTATGGGCTTCCAAATATCCCTTTGCCAATTCCACAAGAACAGCCTTAGCGAAAGGCTTCTTGAAGGGAAAGATGTAACTCTGTGAGATGAATTAACAGAACACAGAGCAGTTTCTCAGAAAGCTTCTTTCCAGTTTTGAACGGAAGATATTTCCTTTTTCACCATAGCCCTCTATGGGCTTCCAAATATCCCTTTGCCAATTCCACAAGAACAGCCTTAGCGGAAGGCTTCTTGAAGGGAAAGATGTAACTCTGTGAGATGAATTAACAGAACACAGAGCAGTTTCTCAGAAAGCTTCTTTCCAGTTTTGAACGGAAGATATTTCCTTTTTCACCATAGCCCTCTATGGGCTTCCAAATATCCCTTTACAAATTCCACAAGAACAGCCTTAGCGAAAGGCTTCTTGAAGGGAAAGATGTAACTCTGTGAGATGAATTAACAGAACACAGAGCAGTTTCTCAGAAAGCTTCTTTCCAGTTTTGAACGGAAGATATTACCTTTTTCACCGTAGCCCTCTATGGGCTTCCAAATATCCCTTTGCCAATTCTCCCAGAACAGACTTAGCGAAAGGCTTCTTGAAGGGAAAGATGTAACTCTGTGAGATGAATTAACAGAACACAGAGCAGTTTCTCAGAAAGCTTCTTTCCAGTTTTGAACGGAAGATATTTCCTTTTTCACCATAGCCCTCTAAGGGCTTCCAAATATCCCTTTGCCAATTCCACAAGAACAGCATTAGCGAAAGGCTTCTTGAAGGGAAAGATGTAACTCTGTGAGATGAATTAACAGAACACAGAGCAGTTTCTCAGAAAGCTTCTTTCCAGTTTTCAACGGAAGATGTTTCCTTTTTCACCATAGCCCTCTATGGGCTTCCAAATATCCCTTTGCCAATTCCACAAGAAGAGCCTTAGCGAAAGGCTTCTTGAAGGGAAAGATGTAACTCTGTGAGATGAATTAACAGAACACAGAGCAGTTTCTCAGAAAGCTTCTTTCCAGTTTTGAACGGAAGATATTTCCTTTTTCACCATAGCCCTCTATGGGCTTCCAAATATCCCTTTGCCAATTCCACAAGAACAGCCTTAGCGAAAGGCTTCTTGAAGGAAAAGATGTAACTCTGTGAGATGAATTAACAGAACACAGAGCAGTTTCTCAGAAAGCTTCTTTCCAGTTTTGAACGGAAGATATTTCCTTTTTCACCATAGGCCTCTATGGGCTTCCAAATATCCCTTTGCCAATTCCAAAAGAACAGCCTTAGCGAAAGGCTTCTTGAAGGGAAAGATGTAACTATGTGAGATGAATTAACAGAACACAGAGCAGTTTCTCAGAAAGCTTCTTTCCAGTTTTGAACGGAAGATATTTCCTTTTTCACCATAGCCCTCTATGGGCTTCCAAATATCCCTTTGCCAATTCCACAACAACAGCCTTAGCGAAAGGCTTCTTGAAGGGAAAGATGTAACTCTGTGAGATGAATTAACAGAACACAGAGCAGTTTCTCAGAAAGCTTCTTTCCAGTTTTGAACGGAAGATATTTCCTTTTTCACCATAGCCCTCTATGGGCTTCCAAATATCCCTTTGCCAATTCCACAAGAACAGCCTTAGCGAAAGGCTTCTTGAAGGGAAAGATGTAACTCTGTGAGATGAATTAACAGAACACAGAGCAGTTTCTCAGAAAGCTTCTTTCCGGTTTTGAACGGAAGATATTTCCTTTTTCACCATAGCCCTCTATGGGCTTCCAAATATCCCTTTGACAATTCCACAAGAACAGCCTTAGCGAAAGGCTTCTTGAAGGGAAAGATGTAACTCTGTGAGATGAATTAACAGAACACAGAGCAGTTTCTCTGTAAGCTTCTTTCCAGTTTTGAACGGAAGGTAATTCCTTTTTCACCGTAGCATTCTATGGGCTTCCAAATATCCCTTTGCCAATTCCCGAAGAACAGCCTTAGCGAAAGGCTTCTTGAAGGGAAAGATGTAACTCTGTGAGATGAATTAACAGAACACAGAGCAGTTTCTCACAAAGCTTCTTTCCAGTTTTGAACGGAAGATATTTCCTTTTTCACCATAGCCCTCTATGGGCTTCCAAATATCCCTTTGATAATTCCACAAGAACAGCCTTAGCGAAAGGTTTCTTGAAGGGAAAGATGTAACTCTGTGAGATGAATTAACAGAACACAGAGCAGTTTCTCAGAAAGCTTCTTTCCAGTTTTGAACGGAAGATATTCCCTTTTTCACCATAGCCCTCTATGGGCTTCCAAATATCCCTTTGCCAATTCCACAAGAACAGCCTTAGCGAAAGGCTTCTTGAAGGGAAAGATGTAACTCTATGAGATGAATTAACAGAACACAGAGCAGTGTCTCAGAAAGCTTCTTTCCAGTTTTGAACGGAAGATATTTCCTTTTAGACCATAGCCCTCTATGGGCTTCCAAATATCCCTTTGCCAATTCTCCCAGAACAGACTTAGCGAAAGGCTTCTTGAAGGGAAAGATGTAACTCTGTGAGATGAATTAACAGAACACAGAGCAGTTTCTCAGAAAGCTTCTTTCCAGTTTTGAACGGAAGATATTTCCTTTTTCACCATAGCCCTCTAAGGGCTTCCAAATATCCCTTTGCCAATTCCACAAGAACAGCCTTAGCGAAAGGCTTCTTGAAGGGAAAGATGTAACTCTGTGAGATGAATTAACAGAACACAGAGCAGTTTCTCAGAAAGCTTCTTTCCAGTTTTCAACGGAAGATGTTTCCTTTTTCACCATAGCCCTCTATGGGCTTCCAAATATCCCTTTGCCAATTCCACAAGAAGAGCCTTAGCGAAAGGCTTCTTGAAGGGAAAGATGTAACTCTGTGAGATGAATTAACAGAACACAGAGCAGTTTCTCAGAAAGCTTCTTTCCAGTTTTGAACGGAAGATATTTCCTTTTTCACCATAGCCCTCTATGGGCTTCCAAATATCCCTTTGCCAATTCCACAAGAACAGCCTTAGCGAAAGGCTTCTTGAAGGAAAAGATGTAACTCTGTGAGATGAATTAACAGAACACAGAGCAGTTTCTCAGAAAGCTTCTTTCCAGTTTTGAACGGAAGATATTTCCTTTTTCACCATAGGCCTCTATGGGCTTCCAAATATCCCTTTGCCAATTCCAAAAGAACAGCCTTAGCGAAAGGCTTCTTGAAGGGAAAGATGTAACTATGTGAGATGAATTAACAGAACACAGAGCAGTTTCTCAGAAAGCTTCTTTCCAGTTTTGAACGGAAGATATTTCCTTTTTCACCATAGCCCTCTATGGGCTTCCAAATATCCCTTTACCAATTCCACAAGAACAGCCTTAGCGAAAGGCTTCTTGAAGGGAAAGATGTAACTCTGTGAGATGAATTAACAGAACACAGAGCAGTTTCTCAGAAAGCTTCTTTCCAGTTTTGAACGGAAGATATTTCCTTTTTCACCATAGCCCTCTATGGGCTTCCAAATATCCCTTTGCCAATTCCACAAGAACAGCCTTAGCGAAAGGCTTCTTGAAGGGAAAGATGTAACTCTGTGAGATGAATTAACAGAACACAGAGCAGTTTCTCAGAAAGCTTCTTTCCAGTTTTGAACGGAAGATATTTCCTTTTTCACCATAGCCCTCTATGGGCTTCCAAATATCCCTTTGACAATTCCACAAGAACAGCCTTAGCGAAAGGCTTCTTGAAGGGAAAGATGTAACTCTGTGAGATGAATTAACAGAACACAGAGCAGTTTCTCAGTAAGCTTCTTTCCAGTTTTGAACGGAAGGTAATTCCTTTTTCACCGTAGCCCTCTATGGGCTTCCAAATATCCCTTTGCCAATTCCCGAAGAACAGCCTTAGCGAAAGGCTTCTTGAAGGGAAAGATGTAACTCTGTGAGATGAATTAACAGAACACAGAGCAGTTTCTCACAAAGCTTCTTTCCAGTTTTGAACGGAAGATATTTCCTTTTTCACCATAGCCCTCTATGGGCTTCCAAATATCCCTTTGATAATTCCACAAGAACAGCCTTAGCGAAAGGTTTCTTGAAGGGAAAGATGTAACTCTGTGAGATGAATTAACAGAACACAGAGCAGTTTCTCAGAAAGCTTCTTTCCAGTTTTGAACGGAAGATATTTCCTTTTTCACCATAGCCCTCTATGGGCTTCCAAATATCCCTTTGCCAATTCCACAAGAACAGCCTTAGCGAAAGGCTTCTTGAAGGGAAAGATGTAACTCTATGAGATGAATTAACAGAACACAGAGCAGTGTCTCAGAAAGCTTCTTTCCAGTTTTGAACGGAAGATATTTTCTTTTAGACCATAGCCCTCTATGGGCTTCCAAATATCCCTTTGCCAATTCCACAAGAACAGCCTTAGCGAAAGGCTTCTTGAAGGGAAAGATGTAACTCTGTGAGATGAATTAACAGAACACAGAGCAGTTTCTCAGAAAGCTTCTTTCCAGTTTTGAACGGAAGATATTTCATTTTTCACCATAGGCCTCTATGGGCTTCCAAATATCCCTTTGCCATTTCCACAAGAACAGCCTTAGCGTAAGGCTTCTTGAAGGGAAAGATGTAACTCTGTGAGATGAATTAACAGAACACAGAGCAGTTTCTCAGTAAGCTTCTTTCCAGTTTTGAACGGAAGGTAATTCCTTTTTCACCGTAGCCCTCTATGGGCTTCCAAATATCCCTTTGCCAATTCCCGAAGAACAGCCTTAGCGAAAGGCTTCTTGAAGGGAAAGATGTAACTCTGTGAGATGAATTAACAGAACACAGAACAGTTTCTCACAAAGCTTCTTTCCAGTTTTGAACGGAAGATATTTCCTTTTTCACCATAGCCCTCTATGGGCTTCCAAATATCCCTTTGATAATTCCACAAGAACAGCCTTAGCGAAAGGTTTCTTGAAGGGAAAGATGTAACTCTGTGAGATGAATTAACAGAACACAGAGCAGTTTCTCAGAAAGCTTCTTTCCAGTTTTGAACGGAAGATATTTCCTTTTTCACCATAGCCCTCTATGGGCTTCCAAATATCCCTTTGCCAATTCCACAAGAACAGCATTAGCGAAAGGCTTCTTGAAGGGAAAGATGTAACTCTATGAGATGAATTAACAGAACACAGAGCAGTGTCTCAGAAAGCTTCTTTCCAGTTTTGAACGGAAGATATTTCCTTTTAGACCATAGCCCTCTATGGGCTTCCAAATATCCCTTTGCCAATTCCACAAGAACAGCCTTAGCGAAAGGCTTCTTGAAGGGAAAGATGTAACTCTGTGAGATGAATTAACAGAACACAGAGCAGTTTCTCAGAAAGCTTCTTTCCAGTTTTGAACGGAAGATATTTCCTTTTTCACCATAGGCCTCTATGGGCTTCCAAATATCCCTTTGCCATTTCCACAAGAACAGCCTTAGCGTAAGGCTTCTTGAAGGGAAAGATGTAACTCTGTGAGATGAATTAACAGAACACAGAGCAGTTTCTCAGAAAGCTTCTTTCCAGTTTTGAACGGAAGATATTTCCTTTTTCACCATAGCCCTCTATGGGAATCCAAATATCCCTTTGCCAATTCCACAAGAACAGCCTTAGCGAAAGGCTTCTTGAAGGGAAAGATGTAACTCTGTGAGATGAATTAACAGAACACAGAGCAGTTTCTCAGAAAGCTTCTTTCCAGTTTTGAACGGAAGATATTTCCTTTTTCACCATAGCCCTCTATGGGCTTCCAAATATCCCTTTGCCAATTCCACAAGAACAGCCTTAGCGAAAGGCTTCTTGAAGGGAAAGATGTAACTCTGTGAGATGAATTAACAGAACACAGAGCAGTTTCTCAGAAAGCTTCTTTCCAGTTTTGAACGGAAGATATTTCCTTTTTCACCATAGCCCTCTATGGGCTTCCAAATATCCCTTTGCCAATTCCACAAGAACAGCCTTAGCGAAAGGCTTCTTGAAGGGAAAGATGTAACTCTGTGAGATGAATTAACAGAACACAGAGCAGTTTCTCAGAAAGCTTCTTTCCAGTTTTGAACGGAAGATATTTCCTTTTTCACCATAGCCCTCTATGGGCTTCCAAATATCCCTTTGACAATTCCACAAGAACAGCCTTAGCGAAAGGTTTCTTGAAGGGAAAGATGTAACTCTGTGAGATGAATTAACAGAACACAGAGCAGTTTCTCAGAAAGCTTCTTTCCAGTTTTGAACGGAAGATATTTCCTTTTTCACCATAGCCCTCTATGGGCTTCCAAATATCCCTTTGCCAATTCCACAAGAACAGCCTTAGCGAAAGGCTTCTTGAAGGGAAAGATGTAACTCTATGAGATGAATTAACAGAACACAGAGCAGTGTCACACAAAGCTTCTTTCCAGTTTTGAACGGAAGATATTTCCTTTTAGACCATAGCCCTCTATGGGCTTCCAAATATCCCTTTGCCAATTCCACAAGAACAGCCTTAGCGAAAGGCTTCTTGAAGGGAAAGATGTAACTCTGTGAGATGAATTAACAGAACACAGAGCAGTTTCTCAGAAAGCTTCTTTCCAGTTTTGAACGGAAGATATTTCCTTTTTCACCATAGCCCTCTATGGGCTTCCAAATATCCCTTTGACAATTCCACAAGAACAGCCTTAGCGAAAGGCTTCTTGAAGGGAAAGATGTAACTCTGTGAGATGAATTAACAGAACACAGAGCAGTTTCTCAGTAAGCTCCTTTCCAGTTTTGAACGGAAGGTATTTCCTTTTTCACCGTAGCCCTCTATGGGCTTCCAAATATCCCTTTGCCAATTCCCGAAGAACAGCCTTAGCGAAAGGCTTCTTGAAGGGAAAGATGTAACTCTGTGAGATGAATTAACAGAACACAGAGCAGTTTCTCACAAAGCTTCTTTCCAGTTTTGAACGGAAGATATTTCCTTTTTCACCATAGCCCTCTATGGGCTTCCAAATATCCCTTTGATAATTCCACAAGAACAGCCTTAGCGAAAGGTTTCTTGAAGGGAAAGATGTAACTCTGTGAGATGAATTAACAGAACACAGAGCAGTTTCTCAGAAAGCTTCTTTCCAGTTTTGAACGGAAGATATTTCCTTTTTCACCATAGCCCTCTATGGGCTTCCAAATATCCCTTTGCCAATTCCACAAGAACAGCCTTAGCGAAAGGCTTCTTGAAGGGGAAGATGTAACTCTGTGAGATGAATTAACAGAATACAGAGCAGTTTCTCAGAAAGCTTCTTTCCAGTTTTGAACGGAAGATATTTCCTTTTTCACCATATGCCTCTATGGGCTTCGAAATATCCCTTGGCAATTCCACAAGAACAGCCTTAGCGAAAGGCTTCTTGAAGGGAAAGATGTAACTCTGTGAGATGAATTAACAGAACACAGAGCAGTTTCTCAGAAAGCTTCTTTCCAGTTTTGAACGGAAGGTATTTCCTTTTTCACCATAGCCCTCTATGGGCTTCCAAATATCCCTTTGCCAATTCCCGAAGAACAGCCTTAGCGAAAGGCTTCTTGAAGGGAAAGATGTAACTCTGTGAGATGAATTAACAGAACACAGAGCAGTTTCTCAGAAAGCTTCTTTCCAGTTTTGAACGGAAGATATTTCCTTTTTCACCATAGCCCTCTATGGGCTTCCAAATATCCCTTTGCCAATTCCACAAGAACATCCTTAGCGGAAGGCTTCTTGAAGGGAAAGATGTAACTCTGTGAGATGAATTAACAGAACACAGAGCAGTTTCTCAGAAAGCTTCTTTCCAGTTTTGAACGGAAGATATTTCCTTTTTCACCATAGCCCTCTATGGGCTTCCAAATATCCCTTTACAAATTCCACAAGAACAGCCTTAGCGAAAGGCTTCTTGAAGGGAAAGATGTAACTCTGTGAGATGAATTAACAGAACACAGAGCAGTTTCTCAGAAAGCTTCTTTCCAGTTTTGAACGGAAGATATTACCTTTTTCACCGTAGCCCTCTATGGGCTTCCAAATATCCCTTTGCCAATTCCACAAGAACAGCCTTAGCGAAAGGCTTCTTGAAGGGAAAGATGTAACTCTGTGAGATGAATTAACAGAACACAGAGCAGTTTCTCAGAAAGCTTCTTTCCAGTTTTGAACGGAAGATATTTCCTTTTTCACCATAGCCCTCTATGGGCTTCCAAATATCCCTTTGCCAATTCCACAAGAACAGCCTTAGCGAAAGGCTTCTTGAAGGGAAAGATGTAACTCTGTGAGATGAATTAACAGAACACAGAGCAGTTTCTCAGAAACCTTCTTTCCAGTTTTGAACGGAAGATATTTCCTTTTTCACCATAGGCCTCTATGGGCTTCCAAATATCTCTTTGCCAATTCCACAAGAACAGCCTTAGCGAAAGGCTTCTTGAAGGGAAAGATGTAACTCTGTGAGATGAATTAACAGAACACAGAGCAGTTTCTCAGAAAGCTTCTTTCCAGTTTTGAACGGAAGTTATTTCCTTTTTCACCATAGCCCTCTATGGGCTTCCAAATATCCCTTTGAAAATTCCCCAAGAACAGCCTTAGCGAAAGGCTTCTTGAAGGGAAAGATGTAACTCTGTGAGATGAATTAACAGAACACAGAGCAGTTTCTCAGAAAGCTTCTTTCTAGTTTTGAACGGAAGATATTTCCTTTTTCACCATAGCCCTCTAGGGACTTCCAAATATCCCTTTGCCAATACCACAAGAACAGCCTTAGCGAAAGGTTTCTTGAAGGGAAAGATGTAACTCTGTGAGGTGAATTAACAGAACACAGAGCAGTTTCTCAGTAAGCTTCTTTCCAGTTTTGAACGGAAGGTATTTCCTTTTTCACCGTAGCCCTCTATGGGCTTCCAAATATCCCTTTGCCAATTCCCGAAGAACAGCCTTAGCGAAAGGCTTCTTGAAGGGAAAGATGTAACTCTGTGAGATGAATTAACAGAACACAGAGCAGTTTCTCACAAAGCTTCTTTCCAGTTTTGAACGGAAGATATTTCCTTTTTCACCATAGCCCTCTATGGGCTTCCAAATATCCCTTTGATAATTCCACAAGAACAGCCTTAGCGAAAGGTTTCTTGAAGGGAAAGATGTAACTCTGTGAGATGAATTAACAGAACACAGAGCAGTTTCTCAGAAAGCTTCTTTCCAGTTTTGAACGGAAGATATTTCCTTTTTCACCATAGCCCTCTATGGGCTTCCAAATATCCCTTTGCCAATTCCACAAGAACAGCCTTAGCGAAAGGCTTCTTGAAGGGAAAGATGTAACTCTGTGAGATGAATTAACAGAATACAGAGCAGTTTCTCAGAAAGCTTCTTTCCAGTTTTGAACGGAAGATATTTCCTTTTTCACCATAGGCCTCTATGGGCTTCGAAATATCCCTTGGCAATTCCACAAGAACAGCCTTAGCGAAAGGCTTCTTGAAGGGAAAGATGTAACTCTGTGAGATGAATTAACAGAACACAGAGCAGTTTCTCAGAAAGCTTCTTTCCAGTTTTGAACGGAAGGTATTTCCTTTTTCATCATAGCCCTCTATGGGCTTCCAAATATCCCTTTGCCAATTCCCGAAGAACAGCCTTAGTGAAAGGCTTCTTGAAGGGAAAGATGTAACTCTGTGAGATGAATTAACAGAACACAGAGCAGTTTCTCAGAAAGCTTCTTTCCAGTTTTGAACGGAAGATATTTCCTTTTTCACCATAGCCCTCTATGGGCTTCCAAATATCCCTTTGCCAATTCCACAAGAACATCCTTAGCGGAAGGCTTCTTGAAGGGAAAGATGTAACTCTGTGAGATGAATTAACAGAACACAGAGCAGTTTCTCAGAAAGCTTCTTTCCAGTTTTGAACGGAAGATATTTCCTTTTTCACCATAGCCCTCTATGGGCTTCCAAATATCCCTTTACAAATTCCACAAGAACAGCCTTAGCGAAAGGCTTCTTGAAGGGAAAGATGTAACTCTGTGAGATGAATTAACAGAACACAGAGCAGTTTCTCAGAAAGCTTCTTTCCAGTTTTGAACGGAAGATATTACCTTTTTCACCGTAGCCCTCTATGGGCTTCCAAATATCCCTTTGCCAATTCCACAAGAACAGCCTTAGCGAAAGGCTTCTTGAAGGAAAAGATGTAACTCTGTGAGATGAATTAACAGAACACAGAGCAGTTTCTCAGAAAGCTTCTTTCCAGTTTTGAACGGAAGGTATTTCCTTTTTCACCATAGCCCTCTATGGGCTTCCAAATATCCCTTTGAAAATTCCCCAAGAACAGCCTTAGCGAAAGGCTTCTTGAAGGGAAAGATGTAACTCTGTGAGATGAATTAACAGAACACAGAGCAGTTTCTCAGAAAGCTTCTTTCTAGTTTTGAACGGAAGATATTTCCTTTTTCACCATAGCCCTCTAGGGACTTCCAAATATCCCTTTGCCAATACCACAAGAACAGCCTTAGCGAAAGGTTTCTTGAAGGGAAAGATGTAACTCTGTGAGATGAATTAACAGAACACAGAGCAGTTTCTCAGAAAGCTTCTTTCCAGTTTTGAACGGAAGATATTTCCTTTTTCACTATAGCCCTCTATGGGCTTCCAAATATCCCTTTGCCAATTCCACAAGAACAGCCATAGCGAAAGGCTTCTTGAAGGGAAAGATGTAACTCTGTGAGATGAATTAACAGAACACAGAGCAGTTTCTCAGAAAGCATCTTTCCACTTTTGAACGGAAGATATTTCCTTTTTCACCATAGCCCTCTAAGGGCTTCCAAATATCCCTTTGCCAGTTCCACAAAACAGCCTTAGCGAAAGGCTTCTTGAAGGGAAAGATGTAACTCTGTGAGATGAATTAACAGAACACAGAGCAGTTTCTCAGAAAGCTTCTTTCCAGTTTTGAACGGAAGATATTTCCTTTTTCACCATAGCCCTATATGGGCTTCCAAATATCCCTTTGCCAATTCCACAAGAACAGCCTTAGCGAAAGGCTTCTTGAAGGGAAAGATGTAACTCTGTGAGATGAATTAACAGAACACAGAGCAGTTTCTCAGAAAGCTTCTTTCCAGTTTTGAACGGAAGATATTTCCTTTTTCACCATAGCCCACTATGGGCTTCCAAATATCCCTTTGCCAATTCCACAAGAACAGCCTTAGCGAAAGGCTTCTTGAAGGAAAAGATGTAACTCTGTGAGATGAATTAACAGAACACAGAGCAGTTTCTCAGAAAGCTTCTTTCCAGTTTTGAACGGAAGATATTTCCTTTTTCACCATAGGCCTCTATGGGCTTCCAAATATCCCTTTGCCAATTCCACAAGAACAGCCTTAGCGAAAGGCTTCTTGAAGGGAAAGATGTAACTCTGTGAGATGAATTAACAGAACACAGAGCAGTTTCTCAGAAAGCTTCTTTCCAGTTTTGAACGGAAGATATTTCCTTTTTCACCATAGCCCTCTATGGGCTTCCAAATATCCCTTTGCCAATTCCACAAGAACAGCCTTAGCGAAAGGCTTCTTGAAGGGAAAGATGTAACTCTGTGAGATGAATTAACAGAACGCAGAGCAGTTTCTCAGAAAGCTTCTTTCCAGTTTTGAACGGAAGATATTTCCTTTTTCAACATAGCCCTCTATGGGATTCCAAATATCCCTTTGCCAATTCCACAAGAACAGCCTTAGCGAAAGGCTTCTTGAAGGGAAAGATGTAACTCTGTGAGATGAATTAACAGAACACAGAGCAGTTTCTCAGAAAGCTTCTTTCCAGTTTTGAACGGAAGATATTTCCTTTTTCACCATAGCCCTCTATGGGCTTCCAAATATCCCTTTGACAATTCCACAAGAACAGCCTTAGCGAAAGGCTTCTTGAAGGGAAAGATGTAACTCTGTGAGATGAATTAACAGAACACAGAGCAGTTTCTCAGAAAGCTTCTTTCCAGTTTTGAACGGAAGGTATTTCCTTTTTCACCATAGCCCTCTATGGGCTTCCAAATATCCCTTTGCCAATTCCCGAAGAACAGCCTTAGCGAAAGGCTTCTTGAAGGGAAAGATGTAACTCTGTGAGATGAATTAACAGAACACAGAGCAGTTTCTCAGAAAGCTTCTTTCCAGTTTTGAACGGAAGATATTTCCTTTTTCACTATAGCCCTCTATGGGCTTCCAAATATCCCTTTGCCAATTCCACAACAACAGCCTTAGCGAAAGGCTTCTTGAAGGGAAAGATGTAACTCTGTGAGATGAATTAACAGAACACAGAGCAGTTTCTCAGAAAGCTTCTTTCCACTTTTGAACGGAAGATATTTCCTTTTTCACCATAGCCCTCTATGGGCTTCCAAATATCCCTTTGCCAATTCCACAAGAACAGCCTTAGCGAAAGGCTTCTTGAAGGGAAAGATGTAACTCTGTGAGATGAATTAACAGAACACAGAGCAGTTTCTCAGAAAGCTTCTTTCCAGTTTTGAACGGAAGATATTTCCTTTTTCACCATAGGCCTCTATGGGCTTCCAAATATCCCTTTGCCAATTCCACAAGAACAGCCTTAGCGAAAGGCTTCTTGAAGGGAAAGATGTAACTCTGTGAGATGAATTAACAGAACACAGAGCAGTTTCTCAGAAAGCTTCTTTCCAGTTTTGAACGGAAGATATTTCCTTTTTCACTATAGCCCTCTATGGGCTTCCAAATATCCCTTTGCCAATTCCACAACAACAGCCTTAGCGAAAGGCTTCTTGAAGGGAAAGATGTAACTCTGTGAGATGAATTAACAGAACACAGAGCAGTTTCTCAGAAAGCTTCTTTCCACTTTTGAACGGAAGATATTTCCTTTTTCACCTTAGCCCTCTATGGGCTTCCAAATATCCCTTTGCCAATTCCACAAGAACAGCCTTAGCGAAAGGCTTCTTGAAGGGAAAGATGTAACTCTGTGAGATGAATTAACAGAACACAGAGCAGTTTCTCAGAAAGCTTCTTTCCAGTTTTGAACGGAAGATATTTCCTTTTTCACCATAGCCCTCTTTGGGCTTCCAAATATCCCTTTGCCAATTCCACAAGAACAGCCTTAGCGAAAGGCTTCTTGAAGGGAAAGATGTAACTCTGTGAGATGAATTAACAGAACACAGAGCAGTTTCTCAGAAAGCTTCTTTCCAGTTTTGAACGAAAGATATTTCCTTTTTCATCATAGCCCTCTATGGGCTTCCAAATATCCCTTTGCCAATTCCACAAGAACAGCCTTAGCGAAAGGCTTCTTGAAGGGAAAAATGTAACTCTGTGAGATGAATTAACAGAACACAGAGCAGTTTCTCAGAAAGCTTCTTTCCAGTTTTGAACGGAAGTTATTTTCTTTTTCACCTTAGCCCTCTATGGGCTTCCAAATATCCCTTTGCCAATTCCACAAGAACAGCCTTAGCGAAAGGCTTCTTGAAGGGAAAGATGTAACTCTGTGAGATGAATTAACAGAACACAGAGCAGTTTCTCAGAAAGCTTCTTTCCAGTTTTGAACGGAAGATATTTCCTTTTTCACCTTAGGCCTCTATGGGCTTCCAAATATCCCTTTGCCAATTCCACAAGAACAGCCTTAGCGAAAGGCTTCTTGAAGGGAAAGATGTAACTCTGTGAGATGAATTAACAGAACACAGAGCAGTTTCTCAGAAAGCTTCTTTCCAATTTTGAACGGAAGATATTTCCTTTTTCACCATAGCCCTCTATGGGCTTCCAAATATCCCTTTGCCAATTCCACAAGAACAGCCTTAGCGAAAGGCTTCTTGAAGGGAAAGATGTAACTCTGTGAGATGAATTAACAGAACACAGAGCAGTTTCTCAGAAAGCTTCTTTCCAGTTTTGAACGGAAGTATTTCCTTTTTCACCATAGGCCTCTATGGGCTTCCAAATATCCCTTTCCAATTCCACAAGAACAGCCTTAGCGAAAGGCTTCTTGAAGGGAAAGATGTAACTCTGTGAGATGAATTAACACAACACAGAGCAGTTTCTCAGAAAGCTTCTTTCCAGTTTTGAACGGAAGATATTTCCTTTTTCACCATAGCCCTCTTTGGGCTTCCAAATATCCCTTTGCCAATTCCACAAGAACAGCCTTAGCGAAAGGCTTCTTGAAGGGAAAGATGTAACTCTGTGAGATGAATTAACAGAACACAGAGCAGTTTCTCAGAAAGCTTCTTTCCAGTTTTGAACGGAAGATATTTCCTTTTTCACCATAGCCCTCTATGGGCTTCCAAATATCCCTTTGACAATTCCACAAGAACAGCCTTAGCGAAAGGCTTCTTGAAGGGAAAGATGTAACTCTGTGAGATGAATTAACAGAACACAGAGCAGTTTCTCCGTAAGCTTCTTTCCAGTTTTGAACGGAAGGTATTTCCTTTTTCACCGTAGCCCTCTATGGGCTTCCAAATATCCCTTTGCCAATTCCCGAAGAACAGCCTTAGCGAAAGGCTTCTTGAAGGGAAAGATGTAACTCTGTGAGATGAATTAACAGAACACAGAGCAGTTTCTCACAAAGCTTCTTTCCAGTTTTGAACGGAAGATATTTCCTTTTTCACCATAGCCCTCTATGGGCTTCCAAATATCCCTTTGATAATTCCACAAGAACAGCCTTAGCGAAAGGTTTCTTGAAGGGAAAGATGTAACTCTGTGAGATGAATTAACAGAACACAGAGCAGTTTCTCAGAAAGCTTCTTTCCAGTTTTGAACGGAAGATATTTCCTTTTTCACCATAGCCCTCTATGGGCTTCCAAATATCCCTTTGCCAATTCCACAAGAACAGCCTTAGCGAAAGGCTTCTTGAAGGGAAAGATGTAACTCTGTGAGATGAATTAACAGAATACAGAGCAGTTTCTCAGAAAGCTTCTTTCCAGTTTTGAACGGAAGATATTTCCTTTTTCACCATAGGCCTCTATGGCCTTCGAAATATCCCTTGGCAATTCCACAAGAACAGCCTTAGCGAAAGGCTTCTTGAAGGGAAAGATGTAACTCTGTGAGATGAATTAACAGAACACAGAGCAGTTTCTCAGAAAGCTTCTTTCCAGTTTTGAACGGAAGGTATTTCCTTTTTCACCATAGCCCTCTATGGGCTTCCAAATATCCCTTTGCCAATTCCCGAAGAACAGCCTTAGCGAAAGGATTCTTGAAGGGAAAGATGTAACTCTGTGAGATGAATTAACAGAACACAGAGCAGTTTCTCAGAAAGCTTCTTTCCAGTTTTGAACGGAAGATATTTCCTTTTTCACCATAGCCCTCTATGGGCTTCCAAATATCCCTTTGCCAATTCCACAAGAACAGCCTTAGCGGAAGGCTTCTTGAAGGGAAAGATGTAACTCTGTGAGATGAATTAACAGAACACAGAGCAGTTTCTCAGAAAGCTTCTTTCCAGTTTTGAACGGAAGATATTTCCTTTTTCACCATAGCCCTCTATGGGCTTCCAAATATCCCTTTACAAATTCCACAAGAACAGCCTTAGCGAAAGGCTTCTTGAAGGGAAAGATGTAACTCTGTGAGATGAATTAACAGAACACAGAGCAGTTTCTCAGAAAGCTTCTTTCCAGTTTTGAACGGAAGATATTACCTTTTTCACCGTAGCCCTCTATGGGCTTCCAAATATCCCTTTGCCAATTCCACAAGAACAGCCTTAGCGAAAGGCTTCTTGAAGGGAAAGATGTAACTCTGTGAGATGAATTAACAGAACACAGAGCAGTTTCTCAGAAAGCTTCTTTCCAGTTTTGAACGGAAGATATTTCCTTTTTCACCGTAGCCCTCTATGGGCTTCCAAATATCCCTTTGCCAATTCCACAAGAACAGCCTTAGCGAAAGGCTTCTTGAAGGGAAAGATGTAACTCTGTGAGATGAATTAACAGAACACAGAGCAGTTTCTCAGAAACCTTCTTTCCAGTTTTGAACGGAAGATATTTCCTTTTTCACCATAGGCCTCTATGGGCTTCCAAATATCCCTTTGCCAATTCCACAAGAACAGCCTTAGCGAAAGGCTTCTTGAAGGGAAAGATTTAACTCTGTGAGATGAATTAACAGAACACAGAGCAGTTTCTCAGAAAGCTTCTTTCCAGTTTTGAACGGAAGGTATTTCCTTTTTCACCATAGCCCTCTATGGGCTTCCAAATATCCCTTTGAAAATTCCCCAAGAACAGCCTTAGCGAAAGGCTTCTTGAAGGGAAAGATGTAACTCTGTGAGATGAATTAACAGAACACAGAGCAGTTTCTCAGAAAGCTTCTTTCTAGTTTTGAACGGAAGATATTTCCTTTTTCACCATAGCCCTCTAGGGACTTCCAAATATCCCTTTGCCAATACCACAAGAACAGCCTTAGCGAAAGGTTTCTTGAAGGGAAAGATGTAACTCTGTGAGATGAATTAACAGAACACAGAGCAGTTTCTCAGAAAGCTTCTTTCCAGTTTTGAACGGAAGATATTTCCGTTTTCACTATAGCCCTCTATGGGCTTCCAAATATCCCTTTGCCAATTCCACAAGAACAGCCATAGCGAAAGGCTTCTTAAAGGGAAAGATGTAACTCTGTGAGATGAATTAACAGAACACAGAGCAGTTTCTCAGAAAGCTTCTTTCCACTTTTGAACGGAAGGTATTTCCTTTTTCACCATAGCCCTCTAAGGGCTTCCAAATATCCCTTTGCCAGTTCCACAAAACAGCCTTAGCGAAAGGCTTCTTGAAGGGAAAGATGTAACTCTGTGAGATGAATTAACAGAACACAGAGCAGTTTCTCAGAAAGCTTCTTTCCAGTTTTGAACGGAAGATATTTCCTTTTTCACCATAGCCCTATATGGGCTTCCAAATATCCCTTTGCCAATTCCACAAGAACAGCCTTAGCGAAAGGCTTCTTGAAGGGAAAGATGTAACTCTGTGAGATGAATTAACAGAACACAGAGCAGTTTCTCAGAAAGCTTCTTTCCAGTTTTGAACGGAAGATATTTCCTTTTTCACCATAGCCCTCTATGGGCTTCCAAATATCCCTTTGATAATTCCACAAGAACAGCCTTAGCGAAAGGCTTCTTGAAGGAAAAGATGTAACTCTGTGAGATGAATTAACAGAACACAGAGCAGTTTCTCAGAAAGCTTCTTTCCAGTTTTGAACGGAAGATATTTCCTTTTTCACCATAGGCCTCTATGGGCTTCCAAATATCCCTTTGCCAATTCCACAAGAACAGCCTTAGCGAAAGGCTTCTTGAAGGGAAAGATGTAACTCTGTGAGATGAATTAACAGAACACAGAGCAGTTTCTCAGAAAGCTTCTTTCCAGTTTTGAACGGAAGATATTTCCTTTTTCACCATAGCCCTCTATGGGCTTCCAAATATCCCTTTGCCAATTCCACAAGAACAGCCTTAGCGAAAGGCTTCTTGAAGGGAAAGATGTAACTCTGTGAGATGAATTAACAGAACGCAGAGCAGTTTCTCAGAAAGCTTCTTTCCAGTTTTGAACGGAAGATATTTCCTTTTTCAAGATAGCCCTCTATGGGATTCCAAATATCCCTTTGCCAATTCCACAAGAACAGCCTTAGCGAAAGGCTTCTTGAAGGGAAAGATGTAACTCTGTGAGATGAATTAACAGAACACAGAGCAGTTTCTCAGAAAGCTTCTTTCCAGTTTTGAACGGAAGATATTTCCTTTTTCACCATAGCCCTCTATGGGCTTCCAAATATCCCTTTGACAATTCCACAAGAACAGCCTTAGCGAAAGGCTTCTTGAAGGGAAAGATGTAACTCTGTGAGATGAATTAACAGAACACAGAGCAGTTTCTCAGAAAGCTTCTTTCCAGTTTTGAACGGAAGGTATTTCCTTTTTCACCATAGCCCTCTATGGGCTTCCAAATATCCCTTTGCCAATTCCCGAAGAACAGCCTTAGCGAAAGGCTTCTTGAAGGGAAAGATGTAACTCTGTGAGATGAATTAACAGAACACAGAGCAGTTTCTCAGAAAGCTTCTTTCCAGTTTTGAACGGAAGATATTTCCTTTTTCACTATAGCCCTCTATGGGCTTCCAAATATCCCTTTGCCAATTCCACAACAACAGCCTTAGCGAAAGGCTTCTTGAAGGGAAAGATGTAACTCTGTGAGATGAATTAACAGAACACAGAGCAGTTTCTCAGAAAGCTTCTTTCCAGTTTTGAACGGAAGATATTTCCTTTTTTACCTTAGGCCTCTATGGGCTTCCAAATATCCCTTTGCCAATTCCACAAGAACAGCCTTAGCGAAAGGCTTCTTGAAGGGAAAGATGTAACTCTGTGAGATGAATTAACAGAACACAGAGCAGTTTCTCAGAAAGCTTCTTTCCAATTTTGAACGGAAGATATTTCCTTTTTCACCATAGCCCTCTATGGGCTTCCAAATATCCCTTTGCCAATTCCACAAGAACAGCCTTAGCGAAAGGCTTCTTGAAGGGAAAGATGTAACTCTGTGAGATGAATTAACAGAACACAGAGCAGTTTCTCAGAAAGCTTCTTTCCAGTTTTGAACGGAAGTATTTCCTTTTTCACCATAGCCCTCTATGGGCTTCCAAATATCCCTTTCCAATTCCACAAGAACAGCCTTAGCGAAAGGCTTCTTGAAGGGAAAGATGTAACTCTGTGAGATGAATTAACACAACACAGAGCAGTTTCTCAGAAAGCTTCTTTCCAGTTTTGAACGGAAGATATTTCCTTTTTCACCATAGCCCTCTTTGGGCTTCCAAATATCCCTTTGCCAATTCCACAAGAACAGCCTTAGCGAAAGGCTTCTTGAAGGGAAAGATGTAACTCTGTGAGATGAATTAACAGAACACAGAGCAGTTTCTCAGAAAGCTTCTTTCCAGTTTTGAACGGAAGATATTTCCTTTTTCACCATAGCCCTCTATGGGCTTCCAAATATCCCTTTGACAATTCCACAAGAACAGCCTTAGCGAAAGGCTTCTTGAAGGGAAAGATGTAACTCTGTGAGATGAATTAACAGAACACAGAGCAGTTTCTCCGTAAGCTTCTTTCCAGTTTTGAACGGAAGGTATTTCCTTTTTCACCGTAGCCCTCTATGGGCTTCCAAATATCCCTTTGCCAATTCCCGAAGAACAGCCTTAGCGAAAGGCTTCTTGAAGGGAAAGATGTAACTCTGTGAGATGAATTAACAGAACACAGAGCAGTTTCTCACAAAGCTTCTTTCCAGTTTTGAACGGAAGATATTTCCTTTTTCACCATAGCCCTCTATGGGCTTCCAAATATCCCTTTGATAATTCCACAAGAACAGCCTTAGCGAAAGGTTTCTTGAAGGGAAAGATGTAACTCTGTGAGATGAATTAACAGAACACAGAGCAGTTTCTCAGAAAGCTTCTTTCCAGTTTTGAACGGAAGATATTTCCTTTTTCACCATAGCCCTCTATGGGCTTCCAAATATCCCTTTGCCAATTCCACAAGAACAGCCTTAGCGAAAGGCTTCTTGAAGGGAAAGATGTAACTCTGTGAGATGAATTAACAGAATACAGAGCAGTTTCTCAGAAAGCTTCTTTCCAGTTTTGAACGGAAGATATTTCCTTTTTCACCATAGGCCTCTATGGCCTTCGAAATATCCCTTGGCAATTCCACAAGAACAGCCTTAGCGAAAGGCTTCTTGAAGGGAAAGATGTAACTCTGTGAGATGAATTAACAGAACACAGAGCAGTTTCTCAGAAAGCTTCTTTCCAGTTTTGAACGGAAGGTATTTCCTTTTTCACCATAGCCCTCTATGGGCTTCCAAATATCCCTTTGCCAATTCCCGAAGAACAGCCTTAGCGAAAGGCTTCTTGAAGGGAAAGATGTAACTCTGTGAGATGAATTAACAGAACACAGAGCAGTTTCTCAGAAAGCTTCTTTCCAGTTTTGAACGGAAGATATTTCCTTTTTCACCATAGCCCTCTATGGGCTTCCAAATATCCCTTTGCCAATTCCACAAGAACAGCCTTAGCGAAAGGCTTCTTGAAGGGAAAGATGTAACTCTGTGAGATGAATTAACAGAACACAGAGCAGTTTCTCAGAAAGCTTCTTTCCAGTTTTGAACGGAAGATATTTCCTTTTTCACCATAGCCCTCTATGGGCTTCCAAATATCCCTTTACAAATTCCACAAGAACAGCCTTAGCGAAAGGCTTCTTGAAGGGAAAGATGTAACTCTGTGAGATGAATTAACAGAACACAGAGCAGTTTCTCAGAAAGCTTCTTTCCAGTTTTGAACGGAAGATATTACCTTTTTCACCGTAGCCCTCTATGGGCTTCCAAATATCCCTTTGCCAATTCCACAAGAACAGCCTTAGCGAAAGGCTTCTTGAAGGGAAAGATGTAACTCTGTGAGATGAATTAACAGAACACAGAGCAGTTTCTCAGAAAGCTTCTTTCCAGTTTTGAACGGAAGATATTTCCTTTTTCACCGTAGCCCTCTATGGGCTTCCAAATATCCCTTTGCCAATTCCACAAGAACAGCCTTAGCGAAAGGCTTCTTGAAGGGAAAGATGTAACTCTGTGAGATGAATTAACAGAACACAGAGCAGTTTCTCAGAAACCTTCTTTCCAGTTTTGAACGGAAGATATTTCCTTTTTCACCATAGGCCTCTATGGGCTTCCAAATATCCCTTTGCCAATTCCACAAGAACAGCCTTAGCGAAAGGCTTCTTGAAGGGAAAGATGTAACTCTGTGAGATGAATTAACAGAACACAGAGCAGTTTCTCAGAAAGCTTCTTTCCAGTTTTGAACGGAAGGTATTTCCTTTTTCACCATAGCCCTCTATGGGCTTCCAAATATCCCTTTGAAAATTCCCCAAGAACAGCCTTAGCGAAAGGCTTCTTGAAGGGAAAGATGTAACTCTGTGAGATGAATTAACAGAACACAGAGCAGTTTCTCAGAAAGCTTCTTTCTAGTTTTGAACGGAAGATATTTCCTTTTTCACCATAGCCCTCTAGGGACTTCCAAATATCCCTTTGCCAATACCACAAGAACAGCCTTAGCGAAAGGTTTCTTGAAGGGAAAGATGTAACTCTGTGAGATGAATTAACAGAACACAGAGCAGTTTCTCAGAAAGCTTCTTTCCAGTTTTGAACGGAAGATATTTCCGTTTTCACTATAGCCCTCTATGGGCTTCCAAATATCCCTTTGCCAATTCCACAAGAACAGCCATAGCGAAAGGCTTCTTAAAGGGAAAGATGTAACTCTGTGAGATGAATTAACAGAACACAGAGCAGTTTCTCAGAAAGCATCTTTCCACTTTTGAACGGAAGGTATTTCCTTTTTCACCATAGCCCTCTAAGGGCTTCCAAATATCCCTTTGCCAGTTCCACAAAACAGCCTTAGCGAAAGGCTTCTTGAAGGGAAAGATGTAATTCTGTGAGATGAATTAACAGAACACAGAGCAGTTTCTCAGAAAGCTTCTTTCCAGTTTTGAACGGAAGATATTTCCTTTTTCACCATAGCCCTATATGGGCTTCCAAATATCCCTTTGCCAATTCCACAAGAACAGCCTTAGCGAAAGGCTTCTTGAAGGGAAAGATGTAACTCTGTGAGATGAATTAACAGAACACAGAGCAGTTTCTCAGAAAGCTTCTTTCCAGTTTTGAACGGAAGATATTTCCTTTTTCACCATAGCCCTCTATGGGCTTCCAAATATCCCTTTGATAATTCCACAAGAACAGCCTTAGCGAAAGGCTTCTTGAAGGAAAAGATGTAACTCTGTGAGATGAATTAACAGAACACAGAGCAGTTTCTCAGAAAGCTTCTTTCCAGTTTTGAACGGAAGATATTTCCTTTTTCACCATAGGCCTCTATGGGCTTCCAAATATCCCTTTGCCAATTCCACAAGAACAGCCTTAGCGAAAGGCTTCTTGAAGGGAAAGATGTAACTCTGTGAGATGAATTAACAGAACACAGAGCAGTTTCTCAGAAAGCTTCTTTCCAGTTTTGAACGGAAGATATTTCCTTTTTCACCATAGCCCTCTATGGGCTTCCAAATATCCCTTTGCCAATTCCACAAGAACAGCCTTAGCGAAAGGCTTCTTGAAGGGAAAGATGTAACTCTGTGAGATGAATTAACAGAACGCAGAGCAGTTTCTCAGAAAGCTTCTTTCCAGTTTTGAACGGAAGATATTTCCTTTTTCAAGATAGCCCTCTATGGGATTCCAAATATCCCTTTGCCAATTCCACAAGAACAGCCTTAGCGAAAGGCTTCTTGAAGGGAAAGATGTAACTCTGTGAGATGAATTAACAGAACACAGAGCAGTTTCTCAGAAAGCTTCTTTCCAGTTTTGAACGGAAGATATTTCCTTTTTCACCATAGCCCTCTATGGGCTTCCAAATATCCCTTTGACAATTCCACAAGAACAGCCTTAGCGAAAGGCTTCTTGAAGGGAAAGATGTAACTCTGTGAGATGAATTAACAGAACACAGAGCAGTTTCTCAGAAAGCTTCTTTCCAGTTTTGAACGGAAGGTATTTCCTTTTTCACCATAGCCCTCTATGGGCTTCCAAATATCCCTTTGCCAATTCCCGAAGAACAGCCTTAGCGAAAGGCTTCTTGAAGGGAAAGATGTAACTCTGTGAGATGAATTAACAGAACACAGAGCAGTTTCTCAGAAAGCTTCTTTCCAGTTTTGAACGGAAGATATTTCCTTTTTCACTATAGCCCTCTATGGGCTTCCAAATATCCCTTTGCCAATTCCACAACAACAGCCTTAGCGAAAGGCTTCTTGAAGGGAAAGATGTAACTCTGTGAGATGAATTAACAGAACACAGAGCAGTTTCTCAGAAAGCTTCTTTCCACTTTTGAACGGAAGATATTTCATTTTTCACCATAGCCCTCTATGGGCTTCCAAATATCCCTTTGCCAATTCCACAAGAACAGCCTTAGCGAAAGGCTTCTTGAAGGGAAAGATGTAACTCTGTGAGATGAATTAACAGAACACAGAGCAGTTTCTCAGAAAGCTTCTTTCCAGTTTTGAACGGAAGATATTTCCTTTTTCACCATAGGCCTCTATGGGCTTCCAAATATCCCTTTGCCAATTCCACAAGAACAGCCTTAGCGAAAGGCTTCTTGAAGGGAAAGATGTAACTCTGTGAGATGAATTAACAGAACACAGAGCAGTTTCTCAGAAAGCTTCTTTCCAATTTTGAACGGAAGATATTTCCTTTTTCACCATAGCCCTCTATGGGCTTCCAAATATCCCTTTGCCAATTCCACAAGAACAGCCTTAGCGAAAGGCTTCTTGAAGGGAAAGATGTAACTCTGTGAGATGAATTAACAGAACACAGAGCAGTTTCTCAGAAAGCTTCTTTCCAGTTTTGAACGGAAGTATTTCCTTTTTCACCATAGCCCTCTATGGGCTTCCAAATATCCCTTTGCCAATTCCACAAGAACAGCCTTAGCGAAAGGCTTCTTGAAGGGAAAGATGTAACTCTGTGAGATGAATTAACAGAACACAGAGCAGTTTCTCAGAAAGCTTCTTTCCAGTTTTGCACGGAAGATATTTCCTTTTTCACTATAGCCCTCTATGGGCTTCCAAATATCCCTTTGCCAATTCCACAACAACAGCCTTAGCGAAAGGCTTCTTGAAGGGAAAGATGTAACTCTGTGAGATGAATTAACAGAACACAGAGCAGTTTCTCAGAAAGCTTCTTTCCACTTTTGAACGGAAGATATTTCATTTTTCACCATAGCCCTCTATGGGCTTCCAAATATCCCTTTGCCAATTCCACAAGAACAGCCTTAGCGAAAGGCTTCTTGAAGGGAAAGATGTAACTCTGTGAGATGAATTAACAGAACACAGAGCAGTTTCTCAGAAAGCTTCTTTCCAGTTTTGAACGGAAGATATTTCCTTTTTCACCATAGGCCTCTATGGGCTTCCAAATATCCCTTTGCCAATTCCACAAGAACAGCCTTAGCGAAAGGCTTCTTGAAGGGAAAGATGTAACTCTGTGAGATGAATTAACAGAACACAGAGCAGTTTCTCAGAAAGCTTCTTTCCAATTTTGAACGGAAGATATTTCCTTTTTCACCATAGCCCTCTATGGGCTTCCAAATATCCCTTTGCCAATTCCACAAGAACAGCCTTAGCGAAAGGCTTCTTGAAGGGAAAGATGTAACTCTGTGAGATGAATTAACAGAACACAGAGCAGTTTCTCAGAAAGCTTCTTTCCAGTTTTGAACGGAAGTATTTCCTTTTTCACCATAGCCCTCTATGGGCTTCCAAATATCCCTTTGCCAATTCCACAAGAACAGCCTTAGCGAAAGGCTTCTTGAAGGGAAAGATGTAACTCTGTGAGATGAATTAACAGAACACAGAGCAGTTTCTCAGAAAGCTTCTTTCCAGTTTTGCACGGAAGATATTTCCTTTTTCAGCATAGGCCTCTATGGGCTACCAAATATCCCTTTGCCAATTCCACAAGAACAGCCTTAGCGAAAGGCTTCTTGAAGGGAAAGATGTAACTCTGTGAGATGAATTAACAGAACACAGAGCAGTTTCTCAGAAAGCTTCTTTCCAGTTTTGAACGGAAGATATTTCCTTTTTCACCATAGCCCTCTATGGGCTTCCAAATATCCCTTTGCCAATTCCACAAGAACAGCCTTAGCGAAAGGCTTCTTGAAGGGAAAGATGTAACTCTGTGAGATGAATTAACAGAACACAGAGCAGTTTCTCAGAAAGCTTCATTCCAGTTTTGAACGGAAGATATTTCCTTTTTCACCATAGCCCTCTATGGGCTTCCAAATATCCCTTTGCCAATTACACAAGAACAGCCTTAGCGAAAGGCTTCTTGAAGGGAAAGATGTAACTCTGTGAGATGAATTAACAGAACACAGAGCAGTTTCTAAGAAAGCTTCTTTCCAGTTTTGAACGGAAGATATTTCCTTTTTCACCATAGGCCTCTATGGGCTTCCAAATATCCCTTTGCCAATTCCACAAGAACAGCCTTAGCGAAAGGCTTCTTGAAGGGAAAGATGTAACTCTGTGAGATGAATTAACAGAACACAGAGCAGTTTCTCAGAAAGCTTCTTTCTAGTTTTGAACGGAAGATATTTCCTTTTTCACCTTAGCCCTCTATGGGCTTCCAAATATCCCTTTGCCAATTCCACAAGAACAGCGATAGCGAAAGGCTTCTTGAAGGGAAAGATGTAACTCTGTGAGATGAATTAACAGAACACAGAGCAGTTTCTCAGAAAGCTTCTTTCCAGTTTTGAACGGAAGATATTTCCTTTTTCACCATAGCCCTCTATGGGCTTCCAAATATCCCTTTGCCAATTCCACAAGAACAGCCTTAGCGAAAGGCTTCTTGAAGGGAAAGATGTAACTCTCTGAGATGAATTAACAGAACACAGAGCAATTTCTCACAAAGCTTCTTTCCAGTTTTGAACGGAAGATATTTCCTTTTTCACCGTAGCCCTCTTTGGGCTTCCAAATATCCCTTTGCCAATTCCACAAGAACAGCCTTAGCGAAAGGCTTCTTGAAGGGAAATATGTAACTCAGTGAGATGAATTAACAGAACACAGAGCAGTTTCTCTGAAAGCTTCTTTCCAGTTTTGAACGGAAGATATTTCCTTTTTCACCGTAGCCCTCTATGGGCTTCCAAATATCCCTTTGCCAATTCCACAAGAACAGCCTTAGCGAAAGGCTTCTTGAAGGGAAAGATGTAACTCTGTGAGATGAATTAACAGAACACAGAGCAGTTTCTCAGAAAGCTTCCTTCCAGTTTTGAACGGAAGATATTTCCTTATTCACCATAGCCCTCTATGGGCTTCCAAATTTCCCTTTGCCAATTCCACAAGAAAAGCCTTAGCGAAAGGCTTCTTGAAGGGAAAGATGTAACTCTGTGAGATGAATTAACAGAACACAGAGCAGTTTCTCAGAAAGCTTCTTTCCAGTTTTGAACGGAAGATATTTCCTTTTTCACCATAGGCCTCTATGGGCTTCCAAATATCCCTTTGCCAATTCCACAAGAACAGACTTAGCGAAAGGCTTCTTGAAGGGAAAGATGTAACTCTGTGAGATGAATTCACAGAACACAGAGCAGTTTCTCAGAAAGCTTCTTTCCAGTTTTGAACGGAAGGTATTTCCTTTTTCACCATAGCCCTCTATGGGCTTCCAAATATCCCTTTGCCAATTCCCCAAGAACAGCCTTAGTGAAAGGCTTCTTGAAGGGAAAGATGTAACTCTGTGAGATGAATTAACAGAACACAGAGCAGTTTCTCAGAAAGCTTCTTTCCAGTTTTGAACGGAAGATATTTCCTTTTTCACCATAGCCCTCTATGGGCTTCCAAATATCCCTTTGCCAATTCCACAAGAACAGCCTTAGCGAAAGGCTTTTGAAGGGAAAGATGTAACTCTGTGAGATGAATTAACAGAACACAGAGCAGTTTCTCAGAAAGCTTCTTTCCAGTTTTGAACGCAAGATATTTCCATTTTCACCATAGCCCTCTATGGGCTTCCAAATATCCCTTTGCCAATTCCACAAGAACAGCCTTAGCGAAAGGCTTCTTGAAGGGAAAGATGTAACTCTGTGAGATGAATTAACAGAACACAGAGCAGTTTCTCTGAAAGCTTCTTTCCAGTTTTGAACCGAAGATATTTCCTTTTTCACCGTGGCCCTCTATGGGCTTCCAAATATCCCTTTGCCAATTCCACAAGAACAGCCTTAGCGAAAGGCTTCTTGAAGGGAAAGATGTAACTCGGTGAGATGAATTAACAGAACACAGAGCAGTTTCTCAGAAAGCTTCTTTCCAGTTTTGAACGGAATATATTTCCTTTTTCACCATAGCCCTCTATGGGCTTCCAAATATCCCTTTGCCAATTCCACAAGAACAGCCTTAGCGAAAGGCTTCTTGAAGGCAAAGATGTAACTCTGTGAGATGAATTAACAGAACACAGAGCAGTATCTCAGAAAGCTTCTTTCCAGTTTTGAACGGAAGATATTTCCTTTTTCACCGTAGCCCTCTTTGGGCTTCCAAATATCCCTTTGCCAATTCCACAAGAACAGCCTTAGCGAAAGGCTTCTTGAAGGGAAATATGTAAGTCTGTGAGATGAATTAACAGAACACAGAGCAGTTTCTCTGAAAGCTTCTTTCCAGTTTTGAACGGAAGATATTTCCTTTTTCACCGTAGCCCTCTATGGGCTTCCAAATATCCCTTTGCCAATTCCACAAGAACAGCCTTAGCGAAAGGCTTCTTGAAGAGAAAGATGTAACTCTATGAGATGAATTAACAGAACACAGAGCAGTTTCTCAGAAAGCTTCTTTCCAGTTTTGAACGGAAGGTATTTCCTTTTTCACCATAGCCCTCTATGGGCTTCCAAATATCCCTTTGCCAATTCCCGAAGAACAGCCTTAGCGAAAGGCTTCTTGAAGGGAACGATGTAACTCTGTGAGATGAATTAACAGAACACAGAGCAGTTTCTCAGAAAGCTTCTTTCCAGTTTTGAACGGAAGATATTTCCTTTTTCACCATAGCCCTCTATGGGCTTCCAAATATCCCTTTGCCAATTCCACAAGAAAAGCCTTAGCGGAAGGCTTCTTGAAGGGAAAGATGTAACTCTGTGAGATGAATTAACAGAACACAGAGCAGTTTCTCAGAAAGCTTCTTTCCAGTTTTGAACGGAAGATATTTCCTTTTTCACCTTAGCCCTCTATGGGCTTCCAAATATCCCTTTTCAAATTCCACAAGAACAGCCTTAGCGAAAGGCTTCTTGAAGGGAAAGATGTAACTCTGTGAGATGAATTAACAGAACACAGAGCAGTTTCTCAGAAAGCTTCTTTCCAGTTTTGAACGGAAGATATTTCCTTTTTCACCATAGCCCTCTATGGGCTTCCAAATATCCCTTTGCCAATTCCACAAGAAAAGCCTTAGCGGAAGGCTTCTTGAAGGGAAAGATGTAACTCTGTGAGATGAATTAACAGAACACAGAGCAGTTTCTCAGAAAGCTTCTTTCCAGTTTTTTACGGAAGATATTTCCTTTTTCACCATAGCCCTCTATGGGCTTCCAAATATCCCTTTACAAATTCCACAAGAACAGCCTTAGCGAAAGGCTTCTTGAAGGGAAAGATGTAACTCTGTGAGATGAATTAACAGAACACAGAGCAGTTTCTCAGAAAGCTTCTTTCCAGTTTTGAACGGAAGATATTACCTTTTTCACCGTAGCCCTCTATGGGCTTCCAAATATCCCTTTGCCAATTCTCCCAGAACAGACTTAGCGAAAGGCTTCTTGAAGGGAAAGATGTAACTCTGTGAGATGAATTAACAGAACACAGAGCAGTTTCTCAGAAAGCTTCTTTCCAGTTTTGAACGGAAGATATTTCCTTTTTCACCATAGCCCTCTATGGGCATCCAAATATCCCTTTGCCACTTCCACAAGAACAGCCTTAGCGAAAGGCTTCTTGAAGGGAAAGATGTAACTCTGTGAGATGAATTAACAGAACACAGAGCAGTTTCTCAGAAACCTTCTTTCCAGTTTTGAACGGAAGATATTTCCTTTTTCACCATAGCCCTCTATGGGCTTCCAAATATCCCTTTGCCAATTCCCGAAGAACAGCCTTAGCGAAAGGCTTCTTGAAGGGAAAGATGTAACTCTGTGAGATGAATTAACAGAACACAGAGCAGTTTCTCAGAAAGCTTCTTTCCAGTTTTGAACGGAAGATATTTCCTTTTTCACCATAGCCCTCTATGGGCTTCCAAATATCCCTTTGCCAATTCCACAAGAACAGCCTTAGCGGAAGGCTTTTTGAAGGGAAAGATGTAACTCTGTGAGATGAATTAACAGAACACAGAGCAGTTTCTCAGAAAGCTTCTTTCCAATTTTGAACGGAAGATATTTCCTTTTTCACCATAGCCCTCTATGGGCTTCCAAATATCCCTTTGCCAATTCCACAAGAACAGCCTTAGCGAAAGGCTTCTTGAAGGGAAAGATGTAACTCTGTGAGATGAATTAACAGAACACAGAGCAGTTTCTCAGAAAGCTTCTTTCCAGTTTTGAACGGAAGTATTTCCTTTTTCACCATAGCCCTCTATGGGCTTCCAAATATCCCTTTGCCAATTCCACAAGAACAGCCTTAGCGAAAGGCTTCTTGAAGGGAAAGATGTAACTCTGTGAGATGAATTAACAGAACACAGAGCAGTTTCTCAGAAAGCTTCTTTCCAGTTTTGCACGGAAGATATTTCCTTTTTCAGCATAGGCCTCTATGGGCTACCAAATATCCCTTTGCCAATTCCACAAGAACAGCCTTAGCGAAAGGCTTCTTGAAGGGAAAGATGTAACTCTGTGAGATGAATTAACAGAACACAGAGCAGTTTCTCAGAAAGCTTCTTTCCAGTTTTGAACGGAAGATATTTCCTTTTTCACCATAGCCCTCTATGGGCTTCCAAATATCCCTTTGCCAATTCCACAAGAACAGCCTTAGCGAAAGGCTTCTTGAAGGGAAAGATGTAACTCTGTGAGATGAATTAACAGAACACAGAGCAGTTTCTCAGAAAGCTTCATTCCAGTTTTGAACGGAAGATATTTCCTTTTTCACCATAGCCCTCTATGGGCTTCCAAATATCCCTTTGCCAATTACACAAGAACAGCCTTAGCGAAAGGCTTCTTGAAGGGAAAGATGTAACTCTGTGAGATGAATTAACAGAACACAGAGCAGTTTCTAAGAAAGCTTCTTTCCAGTTTTGAACGGAAGATATTTCCTTTTTCACCATAGGCCTCTATGGGCTTCCAAATATCCCTTTGCCAATTCCACAAGAACAGCCTTAGCGAAAGGCTTCTTGAAGGGAAAGATGTAACTCTGTGAGATGAATTAACAGAACACAGAGCAGTTTCTCAGAAAGCTTCTTTCTAGTTTTGAACGGAAGATATTTCCTTTTTCACCTTAGCCCTCTATGGGCTTCCAAATATCCCTTTGCCAATTCCACAAGAACAGCGATAGCGAAAGGCTTCTTGAAGGGAAAGATGTAACTCTGTGAGATGAATTAACAGAACACAGAGCAGTTTCTCAGAAAGCTTCTTTCCAGTTTTGAACGGAAGATATTTCCTTTTTCACCATAGCCCTCTATGGGCTTCCAAATATCCCTTTGCCAATTCCACAAGAACAGCCTTAGCGAAAGGCTTCTTGAAGGGAAAGATGTAACTCTGTGAGATGAATTAACAGAACACAGAGCAATTTCTCTGAAAGCTTCTTTCCAGTTTTGAACCGAAGATATTTCCTTTTTCACCGTGGCCCTCTATGGGCTTCCAAATATCCCTTTGCCAATTCCACAAGAACAGCCTTAGCGAAAGGCTTCTTGAAGGGAAAGATGTAACTCGGTGAGATGAATTAACAGAACACAGAGCAGTTTCTCAGAAAGCTTCTTTCCAGTTTTGAACGGAATATATTTCCTTTTTCACCATAGCCCTCTATGGGCTTCCAAATATCCCTTTGCCAATTCCACAAGAACAGCCTTAGCGAAAGGCTTCTTGAAGGCAAAGATGTAACTCTGTGAGATGAATTAACAGAACACAGAGCAGTATCTCAGAAAGCTTCTTTCCAGTTTTGAACGGAAGATATTTCCTTTTTCACCGTAGCCCTCTTTGGGCTTCCAAATATCCCTTTGCCAATTCCACAAGAACAGCCTTAGCGAAAGGCTTCTTGAAGGGAAATATGTAACTCTGTGAGATGAATTAACAGAACACAGAGCAGTTTCTCTGAAAGCTTCTTTCCAGTTTTGAACGGAAGATATTTCCTTTTTCACCGTAGCCCTCTATGGGCTTCCAAATATCCCTTTGCCAATTCCACAAGAACAGCCTTAGCGAAAGGCTTCTTGAAGAGAAAGATGTAACTCTATGAGATGAATTAACAGAACACAGAGCAGTTTCTCAGAAAGCTTCTTTCCAGTTTTGAACGGAAGGTATTTCCTTTTTCACCATAGCCCTCTATGGGCTTCCAAATATCCCTTTGCCAATTCCCGAAGAACAGCCTTAGCGAAAGGCTTCTTGAAGGGAACGATGTAACTCTGTGAGATGAATTAACAGAACACAGAGCAGTTTCTCAGAAAGCTTCTTTCCAGTTTTGAACGGAAGATATTTCCTTTTTCACCATAGCCCTCTATGGGCTTCCAAATATCCCTTTGCCAATTCCACAAGAAAAGCCTTAGCGGAAGGCTTCTTGAAGGGAAAGATGTAACTCTGTGAGATGAATTAACAGAACACAGAGCAGTTTCTCAGAAAGCTTCTTTCCAGTTTTGAACGGAAGATATTTCCTTTTTCACCTTAGCCCTCTATGGGCTTCCAAATATCCCTTTTCAAATTCCACAAGAACAGCCTTAGCGAAAGGCTTCTTGAAGGGAAAGATGTAACTCTGTGAGATGAATTAACAGAACACAGAGCAGTTTCTCAGAAAGCTTCTTTCCAGTTTTGAACGGAAGATATTTCCTTTTTCACCATAGCCCTCTATGGGCTTCCAAATATCCCTTTGCCAATTCCACAAGAAAAGCCTTAGCGGAAGGCTTCTTGAAGGGAAAGATGTAACTCTGTGAGATGAATTAACAGAACACAGAGCAGTTTCTCAGAAAGCTTCTTTCCAGTTTTTTACGGAAGATATTTCCTTTTTCACCATAGCCCTCTATGGGCTTCCAAATATCCCTTTACAAATTCCACAAGAACAGCCTTAGCGAAAGGCTTCTTGAAGGGAAAGATGTAACTCTGTGAGATGAATTAACAGAACACAGAGCAGTTTCTCAGAAAGCTTCTTTCCAGTTTTGAACGGAAGATATTACCTTTTTCACCGTAGCCCTCTATGGGCTTCCAAATATCCCTTTGCCAATTCTCCCAGAACAGACTTAGCGAAAGGCTTCTTGAAGGGAAAGATGTAACTCTGTGAGATGAATTAACAGAACACAGAGCAGTTTCTCAGAAAGCTTCTTTCCAGTTTTGAACGGAAGATATTTCCTTTTTCACCATAGCCCTCTATGGGCATCCAAATATCCCTTTGCCACTTCCACAAGAACAGCCTTAGCGAAAGGCTTCTTGAAGGGAAAGATGTAACTCTGTGAGATGAATTAACAGAACACAGAGCAGTTTCTCAGAAACCTTCTTTCCAGTTTTGAACGGAAGATATTTCCTTTTTCACCATAGCCCTCTATGGGCTTCCAAATATCCCTTTGCCAATTCCCGAAGAACAGCCTTAGCGAAAGGCTTCTTGAAGGGAAAGATGTAACTCTGTGAGATGAATTAACAGAACACAGAGCAGTTTCTCAGAAAGCTTCTTTCCAGTTTTGAACGGAAGATATTTCCTTTTTCACCATAGCCCTCTATGGGCTTCCAAATATCCCTTTGCCAATTCCACAAGAACAGCCTTAGCGGAAGGCTTTTTGAAGGGAAAGATGTAACTCTGTGAGATGAATTAACAGAACACAGAGCAGTTTCTCAGAAAGCTTCTTTCCAGTTTTGAACGGAAGATATTTCCTTTTTCACCATAGCCCTCCAAGGGCTTCCAAATATCCCTTTACAAATTCCACAAGAACAGCCTTAGCGAAAGGCTTCTTGAAGGGAAAGATGTAACTCTGTGAGATGAATTAACAGAACACAGAGCCGTTTCTCAGAAAGCTTCTTTCCAGTTTTGAACGGAAGATATTTCCTTTTTCACCATAGGCCTCTATGTGCTTCCAAATATCCCTTTGCCAATTCCACAAGAACAGCCTTAGCGAAAGGCTTCTTGAAGGGAAAGATGTAACTCTGTGAGATGAATTAACAGAACACAGAGCAGTTTCTCAGAAAGCTTCTTTCCAGTTTTGAACGGAAGATATTTCCTTTTTCACTATAGCCCTCTATGGGCTTCCAAATATCCCTTTGCCAATTCCACAAGAACAGCCTTAGCGAAAGGCTTCTTGAAGGGAAAGATGTAACTCTGTGAGATGAATTAACAGAACACAGAGCAGTTTCTCAGAAAGCTTCTTTCCAGTTTTGAACGGAAGATATTTCCTTTTTCACCATAGCCCTCTATGGGCTTCCAAATATGCCTTTGCCAATTCCACAAGAACAGCCTTAGCGAAAGGCTTCTTGAAGGGAAAGATGTAACTCTGTGAGTTGAATTAACAGAACACAGAGCAGTTTCTCAGAAAGCTTCTTTCCAGTTTTGAACGGAAGATATTTCCTTTTTCACCATAGCCCTCTATGGGCTTCCAAATATCCCTTTGCCAATTCCCGAAGAACAGCCTTAGCGAAAGGCTTCTTGAAGGGAAAGATGTAACTCTGTGAGATGAATTAACAGAACACAGAGCAGTTTCTCAGAAAGCTTATTTCCAGTTTTGAACGGAAGATATTTCCTTTTTCACCATAGCCCTCTATGGGCTTCCAAATATCCCTTTGCCAATTCCACAAGAACAGCCTTAGCGGAAGGCTTTTTGAAGGGAAAGATGTAACTCTGTGAGATGAATTAACAGAACACAGAGCAGTTTCTCAGAAAGCTTCTTTCCAGTTTTGAACGGAAGATATTTCCTTTTTCACCATAGCCCTCCATGGGCTTCCAAATATCCCTTTACAAATTCCACAAGAACAGCCTTAGCGAAAGGCTTCTTGAAGGGAAAGATGTAACTCTGTGAGATGAATTAACAGAACACAGAGCAGTTTCTCAGAAAGCTTCTTTCCAGTTTTGAACGGAAGATATTTCCTTTTTCACCATAGGCCTCTATGGGCTTCCAAATATCCCTTTGCCAATTCCACAAGAACAGCCTTAGCGAAAGGCTTCTTGAAGGGAAAGATGTAACTCTGTGAGATGAATTAACAGAACACAGAGCAGTTTCTCAGAAAGCTTCTTTCCAGTTTTGAACGGAAGATATTTCCTTTTTCACTATAGCCCTCTATGGGCTTCCAAATATCCCTTTGCCAATTCCACAAGAACAGCCTTAGCGAAAGGCTTCTTGAAGGGAAAGATGTAACTCTGTGAGATGAATTAACAGAACACAGAGCAGTTTCTCAGAAAGCATCTTTCCACTTTTGAACGGAAGATATTTCCTTTTTCACCATAGCCCTCTAAGGGCTTCCAAATATCCTTTGCCAATTCCACAAGAACAGCCTTAGCGAAAGGCTTCTTGAAGGGAAAGATGTAACTCTGTGAGATGAATTAACAGAACACAGAGCAGTTTCTCAGAAAGCTTCTTTCCAGTTTTGAACGGAATATATTTCCTTTTTCACCATAGCCCTCTATGGGCTTCCAAATATCCCTTTGCCAATTCCACAAGAACAGCCTTAGCGAAAGGCTTCTTGAAGGGAAAGATGTAACTCTGTGAGATGAATTAACAGAACACAGAGCAGTTTCTCAGAAAGCTTCTTTCCAGTTTTGAACGGAAGATATTTCCTTTTTCACCATAGCCCTCTATGGGCTTCAAAATATCCCTTTGCCAATTCCACAAGAACAGCCTTAGCGAAAGGCTTCTTGAAGGGAAAGATGTAACTCTGTGAGTTGAATTAACAGAACACAGAGCAGTTTCTCAGAAAGCTTCTTTCCAGTTTTGAACGGAAGATATTTCCTTTTTCACCATAGCCCTCTATGGGCTTCCAAATATCCCTTTGCCAATTCCACAAGAACAGCCTTAGTGAAAGGCTTCTTGAAGGGAAAGATGTAACTCTGTGAGATGAATTAACAGAACACAGAGCAGTTTCTCAGAAAGCTTCTTTCCAGTTTTGAACGGAAGATATTTCCTTTTTCACCATAGCCCTCTATGGGCTTCCAAATATCCCTTTGCCAATTCCACAAGAACAGCCTTAGCGAAAGGCTTCTTGAAGGGAAAGATGTAACTCTGTGAGATGAATTAACAGAACACAGAGCAGTTTCTCAGAAAGCTTCTTTCCAGTTTTGAACGGAAGATATTTCCTTTTTCACCATAGCCCTCTATGGGCTTCCAAATATCAGTTTGCCAATTCCACAAGAACAGCCTTAGCGAAAGGCTTCTTGAAGGGAAAGATGTAACTCTGTGAGATGAATTAACAGAACACAGAGCAGTTTCTCAGAAAGCTTCTTTCCAGTTTTGAACGGAAGATATTTCCTTTTTCACCATAGCCCTCTATGGGCTTCCAAATATCCCTTTGCCAATTCCACAAGAACAGCCTTAGCGAAAGGGTTCTTGAAGGGAAAGATGTAACTCTGTGAGAGGAATTAACAGAACACAGAGCAGTTTCTCAGAAAGCTTCTTTCCAGTTTTGAACGGTAGGTATTTCCTTTTTCACCATAGCCCTCTATGGGCTTCCAAATATCCCTTTGCCAATTCCCGAAGAACAGCCTTAGCGAAAGGCTTCTTGAAGGGAAAGATGTAACTCTGTGAGATAAATTAACAGAACAAAGAGCAGTTTCTCACAAAGCTTCTTTCCAGTTTTGAACGGAAGATATTTCCTTTTTCACCATAGCCCTCTATGGGCTTCCAAATATCCCTTTGCCAATTCCACAAGAACAGCCTTAGCGAAAGGCTTCTTGAAGGGAAAGATGTAACTCTCTGAGATGAATTAACAGAACACAGAGCAATTTCTCACAAAGCTTCTTTCCAGTTTTGAACGGAAGATATTTCCTTTTTCACCGTAGCCCTCTTTGGGCTTCCAAATATCCCTTTGCCAATTCCACAAGAACAGCCTTAGCGAAAGGCTTCTTGAAGGGAAAGATGTAACTCTGTGAGATGAATTAACAGAACACAGAGCAGTTTCTCTGAAAGCTTCTTTCCAGTTTTGAACGGAAGATATTTCCTTTTTCACCGTAGCCCTCTATGGGCTTCCAAATATCCCTTTGCCAATTCCACAAGAACAGCCTCAGCGAAAGGCTTCTTGAAGGGAAAGATGTAACTCGGTGAGATGAATTAACAGAACACAGAGCAGTTTCTCAGAAAGCTTCTTTCCAGTTTTGAACGGAAGATATTTCCTTTTTCACCGTAGCCCTCTATGGGCTTCCAAATATCCCTTTGCCAATTCCCCAAGAACAGCCTTAGCGAAAGGCTTCTTGAAGGGAAAGATGTAACTCTGTGAGATGAATTAACAGAACACAGAGCAGTTTCTAAGAAAGCTTCTTTCCAGTTTTGAACGGAAGATATTTCCTTTTTCACCATAGGCCTCTATGGGCTTCCAAATATCCCTTTGCCAATTCCACAAGAACAGCCTTAGCGAAAGGCTTCTTGAAGGGAAAGATGTAACTCTGTGAGATGAATTAACAGAACACAGAGCAGTTTCTCAGAAAGCTTCTTTCCAGTTTTGAACGGAAGATATTTCCTTTTTCACTATAGCCCTCTATGGGCTTCCAAATATCCCTTTGCCAATTCCACAAGAACAGCCTTAGCGAAAGGCTTCTTGAAGGGAAAGATGTAACTCTGTGAGATGAATTAACAGAACACAGAGCAGTTTCTCAGAAAGCATCTTTCCACTTTTGAACGGAAGATATTTCCTTTTTCACCATAGCCCTCTAAGGGCTTCCAAATATCCCTTTGCCAATTCCACAAGAACAGCCTTAGCGAAAGGCTTCTTGAAGGGAAAGATGTAACTCTGTGAGATGAATTAACAGAACACAGAGCAGTTTCTCAGAAAGCTTCTTTCCAGTTTTGAACGGAATATATTTCCTTTTTCGCCATAGCCCTCTATGGGCTTCCAAATATCCCTTTGCCAATTCCACAAGAACAGCCTTAGTGAAAGGCTTCTTGAAGGGAAAGATGTAACTCTGTGAGATGAATTAACAGAACACAGAGCAGTTTCTCAGAAAGCTTCTTTCCAGTTTTGAACGGAAGATATTTCCTTTTTCACCATAGCCCTCTATGGGCTTCAAAATATCCCTTTGCCAATTCCACAAGAACAGCCTTAGCGAAAGGCTTCTTGAAGGGAAAGATGTAACTCTGTGAGTTAAATTAACAGAACACAGAGCAGTTTCTCAGAAAGCTTCTTTCCAGTTTTGAACGGAAGATATTTCCTTTTTCACCATAGCCCTCTATGGGCTTCCAAATATCCCTTTGCCAATTCCCGAAGAACAGCCTTAGCGAAAGGCTTCTTGAAGGGAAAGATGTAACTCTGTGAGATGAATTAACAGAACACAGAGCAGTTTCTCAGAAAGCTTCTTTCCAGTTTTGAACGGAAGATATTTCCTTTTTCACCATAGCCCTCTATGGGCTTCCAAATATCCCTTTGCCAATTCCACAAGAACAGCCTTAGCGGAAGGCTTTTTGAAGGGAAAGATGTAACTCTGTGAGATGAATTAACAGAACACAGAGCAGTTTCTCAGAAAGCTTCTTTCCAGTTTTGAACGGAAGATATTTCCTTTTTCACCATAGCCCTCCATGGGCTTCCAAATATCCCTTTACAAATTCCACAAGAACAGCCTTAGAGAAAGGCTTCTTGAAGGGAAAGATATAACTCTGTGAGATGAATTAACAGAACACAGAGCAGTTTCTCAGAAAGCTTCTTTCCAGTTTTGAACGGAAGATATTTCCTTTTTCACCATAGGCCTCTATGGGCTTCCAAATATCCCTTTGCCAATTCCACAAGAACAGCCTTAGCGAAAGGCATCTTGAAGGGAAAGATGTAACTCTGTGAGATGAATTAACAGAACACAGAGCAGTTTCTCAGAAAGCTTCTTTCCAGTTTTGAACGGAAGATATTTCCTTTTTCACTATAGCCCTCTATGGGCTTCCAAATATCCCTTTGCCAATTCCACAAGAACAGCCTTAGCGAAAGGCTTCTTGAAGGGAAAGATGTAACTCTGTGAGATGAATTAACAGAACACAGAGCAGTTTCTCAGAAAGCATCTTTCCACTTTTGAACGGAAGATATTTCCTTTTTTACCATAGCCCTCTAAGGGCTTCCAAATATCCCTTTGCCAATTCCACAAGAACAGCCTTAGCGAAAGGCTTCTTGAAGGGAAAGATGTAACTCTGTGAGATGAATTAACAGAACACAGAGCAGTTTCTCAGAAAGCTTCTTTCCAGTTTTGAACGGAATATATTTCCTTTTTCACCATAGCCCTCTATGGGCTTCCAAATATCCCTTTGCCAATTCCACAAGAACAGCCTTAGCGAAAGGCTTCTTGAAGGGAAAGATGTAACTCTGTGAGATGAATTAACAGAACACAGAGCAGTTTCTCAGAAAGCTTCTTTCCAGTTTTGAACGGAAGATATTTCCTTTTTCACCATAGCCCTCTATGGGCTTCAAAATATCCCTTTGCCAATTCCACAAGAACAGCCTTCGCCAAAGGCTTCTTGAAGGGAAAGATGTAACTCTGTGAGTTGAATTAACAGAACACAGAGCAGTTTCTCAGAAAGCTTCTTTCCAGTTTTGAACGGAAGATATTTCCTTTTTCACCATAGCCCTCTATGGGCTTCCAAATATCCCTTTGCCAATTCCACAAGAACAGCCTTAGTGAAAGGCTTCTTGAAGGGAAAGATGTAACTCTGTGAGATGAATTAACAGAACACAGAGCAGTTTCTCAGAAAGCTTCTTTCCAGTTTTGAACGGAAGATATTTCCTTTTTCACCATAGCCCTCTATGGTCTTCCAAATATCCCTTTGCCAATTCCACAAGAACAGCCTTAGCGAAAGGCTTCTTGAAGGGAAAGATGTAACTCTGTGAGATGAATTAACAGAACACAGAGCAGTTTCTCAGAAAGCTTCTTTCCAGTTTTGAACGGAAGATATTTCCTTTTTCACCATAGCCCTCTATGGGCTTCCAAATATCCCTTTGCCAATTCCACAAGAACAGCCTTAGCGAAAGGCTTCTTGAAGGGAAAGATGTAACTCTGTGAGAGGAATTAACAGAACACAGAGCAGTTTCTCAGAAAGCTTCTTTCCAGTTTTGAACGGAAGGTATTTCCTTTTTCACCATAGCCCTCTATGGGCTTCCAAATATCCCTTTGCCAATTCCCGAAGAACAGCCTTAGCGAAAGGCTTCTTGAAGGGAAAGATGTAACTCTGTGAGATAAATTAACAGAACACAGAGCAGTTTCTCACAAAGCTTCTTTCCAGTTTTGAACGGAAGATATTTCCTTTTTCACCATAGCCCTCTATGGGCTTCCAAATATCCCTTTGATAATTCCACAAGAACAGCCTTAGCGAAAGGTTTCTTGAAGGGAAAGATGTAACCCTGTGAGATGAATTGACAGAACACAGAGCAGTTTCTCAGAAAGCTTCTTTCCAGTTTTGAACGGAAGATATTTCCTTTTTCACCATAGCCCTCTATGGGCTTCCAAATATCCCTTTGCCAATTCCACAAGAACAGCCTTAGCGAAAGGCTTCTTGAAGGGAAAGATGTAACTCTGTGAGATGAATTAACAGAACACAGAGCAGTTTCTCAGAAAGCTTCTTTCCAGTTTTGAACGGAAGATATTTCCTTTTTCACCATAGCCCTCTATGGGCCTCCAAATATCCCTTTGCCAATTCCCCAAGAACAGCCTTAGCGAAAGGCTTCTTGAAGGGAAAGATGTAACTCTGTGAGATGAATTAACAGAACACAGAGCAGTTTCTCAGAAAGCTTCTTTCCAGTTTTGAACGGAAGATATTTCCTTTTTCACCATAGCCCTCTAGGGACTTCCAAATATCCCTTTGCCAATACCACAAGAACAGCCTTAGCGAAAGGTTTCTTGAAGGGAAAGATGTAACTCTGTGAGATGAATTAACAGAACACAGAGCAGTTTCTCAGAAGGCTTCTTTCCAGTTTTGAACGGAAGATATTTCCTTTTTCACTATAGCCCTCTATGGGCTTCCAAATATCCCTTTGCCAATTCCACAAGAACAGCCTTAGCGAAAGGCTTCTTGAAGGGAAAGATGTAACTCTGTGAGATGAATTAACAGAACACAGAGCAGTTTCTCAGAAAGCATCTTTCCACTTTTGAACGGAAGATATTTCCTTTTTCACCATAGCCGTCTAACGGCTTCCAAATATCCCTTTGCCAATTCCACAAGAACAGCCTTAGCGAAAGGCTTCTTGAAGGGAAAGATGTAACTCTGTGAGATGAATTAACAGAACACAGAGCAGTTTCTCAGAAAGCTTCTTTCCAGTTTTGAACGGAAGATGTTTCCTTTTTCACCATAGCCCTCTATGGGCTTCCAAATATCCCTTTGCCAATTCCACAAGAAGAGCCTTAGCGAAAGGCTTCTTGAAGGGAAAGATGTAACTCTGTGAGATGAATTAACAGAACACAGAGCAGTTTCTCAGAAAGCTTCTTTCCAGTTTTGAACGGAAGATATTTCCTTTTTCACCATAGCCCTCTATGGGCTTCCAAATATCCCTTTGCCAATTCCACAAGAACAGCCTTAGCGAAAGGCTTCTTGAAGGAAAAGATGTAACTCTGTGAGATGAATTAACAGAACACAGAGCAGTTTCTCAGAAAGCTTCTTTCCAGTTTTGAACGGAAGATATTTCCTTTTTCACCATAGGCCTCTATGGGCTTCCAAATATCCCTTTGCCAATTCCACAAGAACAGCCTTAGCGAAAGGCTTCTTGAAGGGAAAGATGTAACTCTGTGAGATGAATTAACAGAACACAGAGCAGTTTCTCAGAAAGCTTCTTTCCAGTTTTGAACGGAAGATATTTCCTTTTTCACCATAGCCCTCTATGGGCTTCCAAATATCCCTTTGCCAATTCCACAAGAACAGCCTTAGCGAAAGGCTTCTTGAAGGGAAAGATGTAACTCTGTGAGATGAATTAACAGAACACAGAGCAGTTTCTCAGAAAGCTTCTTTCCAGTTTTGAACGGAAGATATTTCCTTTTTCACCATAGCCCTCTATGGGCTTCCAAATATCCCTTTGCCAATTCCACAAGAACAGCCTTAGCGAAAGGCTTCTTGAAGGGAAAGATGTAACTCTGTGAGATGAATTAACAGAACACAGAGCAGTTTCTCAGAAAGCTTCTTTCCAGTTTTGAACGGAAGATATTTCCTTTTTCACCATAGCCCTCTATGGGCTTCCAAATATCCCTTTGACAATTCCACAAGAACAGCCTTAGCGAAAGGCGTCTTGAAGGGAAAGATGTAACTCTGTGAGATGAATTAACAGAACACAGAGCAGTTACTCAGAAAGCTTCTTTCCAGTTTTGAACGGAAGGTATTTCCTTTTTCACCGTAGCCCTCTATGGGCTTCCAAATATCCCTTTGCCAATTCCCGAAGAACAGCCTTAGCGAAAGGCTTCTTGAAGGGAAAGATGTAACTCTGTGAGATGAATTAACAGAACACAGAGCAGTTTCTCTGAAAGCTTCTTTCCAGTTTTGAACGGAAGATATTTCCTTTTTCACCATAGCCCTCTATGGGCTTCCAAATATCCCTTTGATAATTCCACAAGAACAGCCTTAGCGAAAGGTTTCTTGAAGGGAAAGATGTAACTCTGTGAGATGAATTAACAGAACACAGAGCAGTTTCTCAGAAAGCTTCTTTCCAGTTTTGAACGGAAGATATTTCCTTTTTCACCATAGCCCTCTATGGGCTTCCAAATATCCCTTTGCCAATTCCACAAGAACAGCCTTAGCGAAAGGCTTCTTGAAGGAAAAGATGTAACTCTATGAGATGAATTAACAGAACACAGAGCAGTGTCTCAGAAAGATTCTTTCCAGTTTTGAACGGAAGATATTTCCTTTTAGACCATAGCCCTCTATGGGCTTCCAAATATCCCTTTCCCAATTCCACAAGAACAGCCTTAGCGAAAGGCTTCTTGAAGGGAAAGATGTAACTCTGTGAGATGAATTAACAGAACACAGAGCAGTTTCTCAGAAAGCTTCTTTCCAGTTTTGAACGGAAGATATTTCCTTTTTCACCATAGGCCTCTATGGGCTTCCAAATATCCCTTTGCCAATTCCACAAGAACAGCCTTAGCGAAAGGCTTCTTGAAGGGAAAGATGTAACTCTGTGAGATGAATTAACAGAACACAGAGCAGTTTCTCAGAAAGCTTCTTTCCAGTTTTGAACGGAAGGTATTTCCTTTTTCACCATAGCCCTCTATGGGCTTCCAAATATCCCTTTGCCAATTCCCGAAGAACAGCCTTAGCGAAAGGCTTCTTGAAGGGAAAGATGTAACTCTGTGAGATGAATTAACAGAACACAGAGCAGTTTCTCAGAAAGCTTCTTTCCAGTTTTGAACGGAAGATATTTCCTTTTTCACCATAGCCCTCTATGGGCTTCCAAATATCCCTTTGCCAATTCCACAAGAACAGCCTTAGAGGAAGGCTTTTTGAAGGGAAAGATGTAACTCTGTGAGATGAATTAACAGAACACAGAGCAGTTTCTCAGAAAGCTTCTTTCCAGTTTTGAACGGAAGATATTTCCTTTTTCACCATAGCCCTCTATGGGCTTCCAAATATCCCTTTGCCAATTCCACAAGAAAAGCCTTAGCGGAAGGCTTCTTGAAGGGAAAGATGTAACTCTGTGAGATGAATTAACAGAACACAGAGCAGTTTCTCAGAAAGCTTCTTTCCAGTTTTGAACGGAAGATATTTCCTTTTTCACCATAGCCCTCTATGGGCTTCCAAATATCCCTTTGCCAATTCCACAAGAACAGCCTTAGCGAAAGGCTTCTTGAAGGGAAAGATGTAACTCTATGAGATGAATTAACAGAACACAGAGCAGTTTCTCAGAAAGCTTCTTTCCAGTTTTGAACGGAAGGTATTTCCTTTTTCACCATAGCCCTCTATGGGCTTCCAAATATCCCTTTGCCAATTCCCGAAGAACAGCCTTAGCGAAAGGCTTCTTGAAGGGAACGATGTAACTCTGTGAGATGAATTAACAGAACACAGAGCAGTTTCTCAGAAAGCTTCTTTCCAGTTTTGAACGGAAGATATTTCCTTTTTCACCATAGCCGTCTATGGGCTTCCAAATATCCCTTTGCCAATTCCACAAGAAAAGCCTTAGCGGAAGGCTTCTTGAAGGGAAAGATGTAACTCTGTGAGATGAATTAACAGAACACAGAGCAGTTTCTCAGAAAGCTTCTTTCCAGTTTTGAACGGAAGATATTTCCTTTTTCACCTTAGCCCTCTATGGGCTTCCAAATATCCCTTTACAAATTCCACAAGAACAGCCTTAGCGAAAGGCTTCTTGAAGGGAAAGATGTAACTCTGTGAGATAAATTAACAGAACACAGAGCAGTTTCTCAGAAAGCTTCTTTCCAGTTTTGAACGGAAGATATTTCCTTTTTCACCATAGCCCTCTATGGGCTTCCAAATATCCCTTTGCCAATTCCACAAGAAAAGCCTTAGCGGAAGGCTTCTTGAAGGGAAAGATGTAACTCTGTGAGATGAATTAACAGAACACAGAGCAGTTTCTCAGAAAGCTTCTTTCCAGTTTTGAACGGAAGATATTTCCTTTTTCACCATAGCCCTCTATGGGCTTCCAAATATCCCTTTACAAATTCCACAAGAACAGCCTTAGCGAAAGGCTTCTTGAAGGGAAAGATGTAACTCTGTGAGATGAATTAACAGAACACAGAGCAGTTTCTCAGAAAGCTTCTTTCCAGTTTTGAACGGAAGATATTACCTTTTTCACCGTAGCCCTCTATGGGCTTCCAAATATCCCTTTGCCAATTCTCCCAGAACAGACTTAGCGAAAGGCTTCTTGAAGGGAAAGATGTAACTCTGTGAGATGAATTAACAGAACACAGAGCAGTTTCTCAGAAAGCTTCTTTCCAGTTTTGAACGGAAGATATTTCCTTTTTCACCATAGCCCTCTATGGGCATCCAAATATCCCTTTGCCAATTCCACAAGAACAGCCTTAGCGAAAGGCTTCTTGAAGGGAAAGATGTAACTCTGTGAGATGAATTAACAGAACACAGAGCAGTTTCTCAGAAAGCTTCTTTCCAGTTTTGAACGGAAGATATTTCCTTTTTCACCATAGGCCTCTATGGGCTTCCAAATATCCCTTTGCGAATTCCACAAGAACAGCCTTAGCGAAAGGCTTCTTGAAGGGAAAGATGTAACTCTGTGAGATGAATTAACAGAACACAGAGCAGTTTCTCAGAAAGCTTCTTTCCAGTTTTGAACGGAAGGTATTTCCTTTTTCACCATAGCCCTCTATGGGCTTCCAAATATCCCTTTGCCAATTCCCGAAGAACAGCCTTAGCGAAAGGCTTCTTGAAGGGAAAGATGTAACTCTGTGAGATGAATTAACAGAACACAGAGCAGTTTCTCCGAAAGCTTCTTTCCAGTTTTGAACGGAAGATATTTCCTTTTTCACCATAGCCCTCTATGGGCTTCCAAATATCCCTTTGCCAATTCCACAAGAACAGCCTTAGCGGAAGGCTTTTTGAAGGGAAAGATGTAACTCTGTGAGATGAATTAACAGAACACAGAGCAGTTTCTCAGAAAGCTTCTTTCCAGTTTTGAACGGAAGATATTTCCTTTTTCACCATAGAACTCTATGGGCTTCCAAATATCCCTTTGCCAATTCCACAAGAAAAGCCTTAGCGGAAGGCTTCTTGAAGGGAAAGATGTAACTCTGTGAGATGAATTAACAGAACACAGAGCAGTTTCTCAGAAAGCTTCTTTCCAGTTTTGAACGGAAGATATTTCCTTTTTCACCATAGCCCTCTATGGGCTTCCAAATATCCCTTTACAAATTCCACAAGAACAGCCTTAGCGAAAGGCTTCTTGAATTGAAAGATGTAACTCTGTGAGATGAATTAACAGAACACAGAGCAGTTTCTCAGAAAGCTTCTTTCCAGTTTTCAACGGAAGATATTACCTTTTTCACCGTAGCCCTCTATGGGCTTCCAAATATCCCTTTGCCAATTCTCCCAGAACAGACTTAGCGAAAGGCTTCTTGAAGGGAAAGATGTAACTCTGTGAGATGAATTAACAGAACACAGAGCAGTTTCTCAGAAAGCTTCTTTCCAGTTTTGAACGGAAGATATTTCCTTTTTCACCATAGCCCTCTATGGGCATCCAAATATCTCTTTGCCGATTCCACAAGAACAGCCTTAGCGAAAGGCTTCTTGAAGGGAAACATGTAACTCTGTGAGATGAATTAACAGAACACAGAGCAGTTTCTCAGAAACCTTCTTTCCAGTTTTGAACGGAAGATATTTCCTTTTTCACCATAGCCCTCTATGGGCTTCCAAATATCCCTTTGCCAATTCCACAAGAACAGCCTTAGCGAAAGGCTTCTTGAAGGGAAAGATGTAACTCTGTGAGATGAATTAACAGAACACAGAGCAGTTTCTCAGAAAGCTTCTTTCCAGTTTTGAACGGAAGATATTTCCTTTTTCACCATAGGCCTCTATGGGCTTCCAAATATCCCTTTGCGAATTCCACAAGAACAGCCTTAGCGAAAGGCTTCTTGAAGGGAAAGATGTAACTCTGTGAGATGAATTAACAGAACACAGAGCAGTTTCTCAGAAAGCTTCTTTCCAGTTTTGAACGGAAGGTATTTCCTTTTTCACCATAGCCCTCTATGGGCTTCCAAATATCCCTTTGCCAATTCCCGAAGAACAGCCTTAGCGAAAGGCTTCTTGAAGGGAAATATGTAACTCTGTGAGATGAATTAACAGAACACAGAGCAGTTTCTCAGAAAGCTTCTTTCCAGTTTTGAACGGAAGATATTTCCTTTTTCACCATAGCCCTCTATGGGCTTCCAAATATCCCTTTGCCAATTCCACAAGAACAGCCTTAGCGGAAGGCTTTTTGAAGGGAAAGATGTAACTCTGTGAGATGAATTAACAGAACACAGAGCAGTTTCTCAGAAAGCTTCTTTCCAGTTTTGAACGGAAGATATTTCCTTTTTCACCATAGCCCTCCAAGGGCTTCCAAATATCCCTTTACAAATTCCACAAGAACAGCCTTAGCGAAAGGCTTCTTGAAGGGAAAGATGTAACTCTGTGAGATGAATTAACAGAACACAGAGCAGTTTCTCAGAAAGCTTCTTTCCAGTTTTGAACGGAAGATATTTCCTTTTTCACCATAGGCCTCTATGGGCTTCCAAATATCCCTTTGCCAATTCCACAAGAACAGCCTTAGCGAAAGGCTTCTTGAAGGGAAAGATGTAACTCTGTGAGATGAATTAACAGAACACAGAGCAGTTTCTCAGAAAGCTTCTTTCCAGTTTTGAACGGAAGATATTTCCTTTTTCACTATAGCCCTCTATGGGCTTCCAAATATCCCTTTGCCAATTCCACAAGAACAGCCTTAGCGAAAGGCTTCTTGAAGGGAAAGATGTAACTCTGTGAGATGAATTAACAGAACACAGAGCAGTTTCTCAGAAAGCATCTTTCCACTTTTGAACGGAAGATATTTCCTTTTTCACCATAGCCCTCTAAGGGCTTCCAAATATCCCTTTGCCAATTCCACAAGAACAGCCTTAGCGAAAGGCTTCTTGAAGGGAAAGATGTAACTCTGTGAGATGAATTAACAGAACACAGAGCAGTTTCTCAGAAAGCTTCTTTCCAGTTTTGAACGGAATATATTTCCTTTTTCACAATAGCCCTCTATGGGCTTCCAAATATCCCTTTGCCAATTCCACAAGAACAGCCTTAGCGAAAGGCTTCTTGAAGGGAAAGATGTAACTCTGTGAGATGAATTAACAGAACACAGAGCAGTTTCTCAGAAAGCTTCTTTCCAGTTTTGAACGGAAGATATTTCCTTTTTCACCATAGCCCTCTATGGGCTTCAAAATATCCCTTTGCCAATTCCACAAGAACTGCCTTAGCGAAAGGCTTCTTGAAGGGAAAAATGTAACTCTGTGAGTTGAATTAACAGAACACAGAGCAGTTTCTCAGAAAGCTTCTTTCCAGTTTTGAACGGAAGATATTTCCTTTTTCACCATAGCCCTCTATGGGCTTCCAAATATCCCTTTGCCAATTCCCGAAGAACAGCCTTAGCGAAAGGCTTTTTGAAGGGAAAGATGTAACTCTGTGAGATGAATTAACAGAACACAGAGCAGTTTCTCAGAAAGCTTATTTCCAGTTTTGAACGGAAGATATTTCCTTTTTCACCATAGCCCTCTATGGGCTTCCAAATATCCCTTTGCCAATTCCACAAGAACAGCCTTAGCGGAAGGCTTTTTGAAGGGAAAGATGTAACTCTGTGAGATGAATTAACAGAACACAGAGCAGTTTCTCAGAAAGCTTCTTTCCAGTTTTGAACGGAAGATATTTCCTTTTTCACCATAGCCCTCCATGGGCTTCCAAATATCCCTTTACAAATTCCACAAGAACAGCCTTAGCGAAAGGCTTCTTGAAGGGAAAGATGTAACTCTGTGAGATGAATTAACAGAACACAGAGCAGTTTCTCAGAAAGCTTCTTTCCAGTTTTGAACGGAAGATATTTCCTTTTTCACCATAGGCCTCTATGGGCTTCCAAATATCCCTTTGCCAATTCCACAAGAACAGCCTTAGCGAAAGGCTTCTTGAAGGGAAAGATGTAACTCTGTGAGATGAATTAACAGAACACAGAGCAGTTTCTCAGAAAGCTTCTTTCCAGTTTAGAACGGAAGATATTTCCTTTTTAACTATAGCCCTCTATGGGCTTCCAAATATCCCTTTGCCAATTCCACAAGAACAGCCTTAGCGAAAGGCTTCTTGAAGGGAAAGATGTAACTCTGTGAGATGAATTAACAGAACACAGAGCAGTTTCTCAGAAAGCATCTTTCCACTTTTGAACGGAAGATATTTCCTTTTTCACCATAGCCCTCTAAGGGCTTCCAAATATCCCTTTGCCAATTCCACAAGAACAGCCTTAGCGAAAGGCTTCTTGAAGGGAAAGATGTAACTCTGTGAGATGAATTAACAGAACACAGAGCAGTTTCTCAGAAAGCTTCTTTCCAGTTTTGAACGGAATATATTTGCTTTTTCACCATAGCCCTCTATGGGCTTCCAAATATCCCTTTGCCAATTCCACAAGAACAGCCTTAGCGAAAGGCTTCTTGAAGGGAAAGATGTAACTCTGTGAGATGAATTAACAGAACACAGAGCAGTTTCTCAGAAAGCTTCTTTCCAGTTTTGAACGGAAGATATTTCCTTTTTCACCATAGCCCTCTATGGGCTTCAAAATATCCCTTTCCCAATTCCACAAGAACAGCCTTAGCGAAAGGCTTCTTGAAGGGAAAGATGTAACTCTGTGAGTTGAATTAACAGAACACAGAGCAGTTTCTCAGAAAGCTTCTTTCCAGTTTTGAACGGAAGGTATTTCCTTTTTCACCGTAGCCCTCTATGGGCTTCCAAATATATCTTTGCCAATTCCCGAAGAACAGCCTTAGCGAAAGGCTTCTTGAAGGGAAAGATGTAACTCTGTGAGATGAATTAACAGAACACAGAGCAGTTTCTCACAAAGCTTCTTTCCAGTTTTGAACGGAAGATATTTCCTTTTTCACCATAGCCCTCTATGGGCTTCCAAATATCCCTTTGCTAATTCCACAAGAACAGCCTTAGTGAAAGGCTTCTTGAAGGGAAAGATGTAACTCTGTGAGATGAATTAACAGAACACAGAGCAGTTTCTCAGAAAGCTTCTTTCCAGTTTTGAACGGAAGATATTTCCTTTTTCACCATAGCCCTCTATGGTCTTCCAAATATCCCTTTGCCAATTCCACAAGAACAGCCTTAGCGAAAGGCTTCTTGAAGGGAAAGATGTAACTCTGTGAGATGAATTAACAGAACACAGAGCAGTTTCTCAGAAAGCTTGTTTCCAGTTTTGAACGGAAGATATTTCCTTTTTCACCATAGCCCTCTATGGGCTTCCAAATATCCCTTTGCCAATTCCACAAGAACAGCCTTAGCGAAAGGCTTCTTGAAGGGAAAGATGTAACTCTGTGAGATGAAGTAACAGAACAGAGAGCAGTTTCTCAGAAAGCTTCTTTCCAGTTTTGAACGGAAGATATTTCCTTTTTCACCATAGCCCTCTATGGGCTTCCAAATATCCCTTTGCCAATTCCACAAGAACAGCCTTAGCGAAAGGCTTCTTGAAGGGAAAGATGTAACTCTGTGAGAGGAATTAACAGAACACAGAGCAGTTTCTCAGAAAGCTTCTTTCCAGTTTTGAACGGAAGATATTTCCTTTTTCACTATAGCCCTCTATGGGCTTCCAAATATCCCTTTGCCAATTCCACAAGAACAGCCTTAGCGAAAGGCTTCTTGAAGGGAAAGATGTAACTCTGTGAGATGAATTAACAGAACACAGAGCAGTTTCTCAGAAAGCATCTTTCCACTTTTGAACGGAAGATATTTCCTTTTTCACCATAGCCCTCTAAGGGCTTCCAAATATCCCTTTGCCAATTCCACAAGAACAGCCTTAGCGAAAGGCTTCTTGAAGGGAAAGATGTAACTCTGTGAGATGAATTAACAGAACACAGAGCAGTTTCTCAGAAAGCTTCTTTCCAGTTTTGAACGGAAGATATTTCCTTTTTCACCATAGCCCTCTATGGGCTTCCAAATATCCCTTTGCCAATTCCACAAGAACAGCCTTAGCGAAAGGCTTCTTGAAGGAAAAGATGTAACTCTGTGAGATGAATTAACAGAACACAGAGCAGTTTCTCAGAAAGCTTCTTTCCAGTTTTGAACGGAAGATATTTCCTTTTTCACCATAGGCCTCTATGGGCTTCCAAATATCCCTTTGCCAATTCCACAAGAACAGCCTTAGCGAAAGGCTTCTTGAAGGGAAAGATGTAACTCTGTGAGATGAATTAACAGAACACAGAGCAGTTTCTCAGAAAGCTTCTTTCCAGTTTTGAACGGAAGATATTTCCTTTTTCACCATAGCCCTCTATGGGCTTCCAAATATCCCTTTGCCAATTCCACAAGAACAGCCTTAGCGAAAGGCTTCTTGAAGGGAAAGATGTAACTCTGTGAGATGAATTAACAGAACACAGAGCAGTTTCTCAGAAAGCTTCTTTCCAGTTTTGAACGGAAGATATTTCCTTTTTCACCATAGCCCTCTATGGGCTTCCAAATATCCCTTTGACAATTCCACAAGAACAGCCTTAGCGAAAGGCTTCTTGAAGGGAAAGATGTAACTCTGTGAGATGAATTAACAGAACACAGAGCAGTTTCTCAGAAAGCTTCTTTCCAGTTTTGAACGGAAGGTATTTCCTTTTTCACCGTAGCCCTCTATGGGCTTCCAAATATCCCTTTGCCAATTCCCGAAGAACAGCCTTAGCGAAAGGCTTCTTGAAGGGAAAGATGTAACTCTGTGAGATGAATTAACAGAACACAGAGCAGTTTCTCACAAAGCTTCTTTCCAGTTTTGAACGGAAGATATTTCCTTTTTCACCATAGCCCTCTATGGGCTTCCAAATATCCCTTTGCTAATTCCACAAGAACAGCCTTAGTGAAAGGCTTCTTGAAGGGAAAGATGTAACTCTGTGAGATGAATTAACAGAACACAGAGCAGTTTCTCAGAAAGCTTCTTTCCAGTTTTGAACGGAAGATATTTCCTTTTTCACCATAGCCCTCTATGGTCTTCCAAATATCCCTTTGCCAATTCCACAAGAACAGCCTTAGCGAAAGGCTTCTTGAAGGGAAAGATGTAACTCTGTGAGATGAATTAACAGAACACAGAGCAGTTTCTCAGAAAGCTTGTTTCCAGTTTTGAACGGAAGATATTTCCTTTTTCACCATAGCCCTCTATGGGCTTCCAAATATCCCTTTGCCAATTCCACAAGAACAGCCTTAGCGAAAGGCTTCTTGAAGGGAAAGATGTAACTCTGTGAGATGAAGTAACAGAACAGAGAGCAGTTTCTCAGAAAGCTTCTTTCCAGTTTTGAACGGAAGATATTTCCTTTTTCACCATAGCCCTCTATGGGCTTCCAAATATCCCTTTGCCAATTCCACAAGAACAGCCTTAGCGAAAGGCTTCTTGAAGGGAAAGATGTAACTCTGTGAGAGGAATTAACAGAACACAGAGCAGTTTCTCAGAAAGCTTCTTTCCAGTTTTGAACGGAAGATATTTCCTTTTTCACTATAGCCCTCTATGGGCTTCCAAATATCCCTTTGCCAATTCCACAAGAACAGCCTTAGCGAAAGGCTTCTTGAAGGGAAAGATGTAACTCTGTGAGATGAATTAACAGAACACAGAGCAGTTTCTCAGAAAGCATCTTTCCACTTTTGAACGGAAGATATTTCCTTTTTCACCATAGCCCTCTAAGGGCTTCCAAATATCCCTTTGCCAATTCCACAAGAACAGCCTTAGCGAAAGGCTTCTTGAAGGGAAAGATGTAACTCTGTGAGATGAATTAACAGAACACAGAGCAGTTTCTCAGAAAGCTTCTTTCCAGTTTTGAACGGAAGATATTTCCTTTTTCACCATAGCCCTCTATGGGCTTCCAAATATCCCTTTGCCAATTCCACAAGAACAGCCTTAGCGAAAGGCTTCTTGAAGGAAAAGATGTAACTCTGTGAGATGAATTAACAGAACACAGAGCAGTTTCTCAGAAAGCTTCTTTCCAGTTTTGAACGGAAGATATTTCCTTTTTCACCATAGGCCTCTATGGGCTTCCAAATATCCCTTTGCCAATTCCACAAGAACAGCCTTAGCGAAAGGCTTCTTGAAGGGAAAGATGTAACTCTGTGAGATGAATTAACAGAACACAGAGCAGTTTCTCAGAAAGCTTCTTTCCAGTTTTGAACGGAAGATATTTCCTTTTTCACCATAGCCCTCTAAGGGCTTCCAAATATCCCTTTGCCAATTCCACAAGAACAGCCTTAGCGAAAGGCTTCTTGAAGGGAAAGATGTAACTCTGTGAGATGAATTAACAGAACACAGAGCAGTTTCTCAGAAAGCTTCTTTCCAGTTTTGAACGGAATATATTTGCTTTTTCACCATAGCCCTCTATGGGCTTCCAAATATCCCTTTGCCAATTCCACAAGAACAGCCTTAGCGAAAGGCTTCTTGAAGGGAAAGATGTAACTCTGTGAGATGAATTAACAGAACACAGAGCAGTTTCTCAGAAAGCTTCTTTCCAGTTTTGAACGGAAGATATTTCCTTTTTCACCATAGCCCTCTATGGGCTTCAAAATATCCCTTTCCCAATTCCACAAGAACAGCCTTAGCGAAAGGCTTCTTGAAGGGAAAGATGTAACTCTGTGAGTTGAATTAACAGAACACAGAGCAGTTTCTCAGAAAGCTTCTTTCCAGTTTTGAACGGAAGATATTTCCTTTTTCACCATAGCCCTCTATGGGCTTCCAAATATCCCTTTGCTAATTCCACAAGAACAGCCTTAGTGAAAGGCTTCTTGAAGGGAAAGATGTAACTCTGTGAGATGAATTAACAGAACACAGAGCAGTTTCTCAGAAAGCTTCTTTCCAGTTTTGAACGGAAGATATTTCCTTTTTCACCATAGCCCTCTATGGTCTTCCAAATATCCCTTTGCCAATTCCACAAGAACAGCCTTAGCGAAAGGCTTCTTGAAGGGAAAGATGTAACTCTGTGAGATGAATTAACAGAACACAGAGCAGTTTCTCAGAAAGCTTGTTTCCAGTTTTGAACGGAAGATATTTCCTTTTTCACCATAGCCCTCTATGGGCTTCCAAATATCCCTTTGCCAATTCCACAAGAACAGCCTTAGCGAAAGGCTTCTTGAAGGGAAAGATGTAACTCTGTGAGATGAAGTAACAGAACAGAGAGCAGTTTCTCAGAAAGCTTCTTTCCAGTTTTGAACGGAAGATATTTCCTTTTTCACCATAGCCCTCTATGGGCTTCCAAATATCCCTTTGCCAATTCCACAAGAACAGCCTTAGCGAAAGGCTTCTTGAAGGGAAAGATGTAACTCTGTGAGAGGAATTAACAGAACACAGAGCAGTTTCTCAGAAAGCTTCTTTCCAGTTTTGAACGGAAGATATTTCCTTTTTCACTATAGCCCTCTATGGGCTTCCAAATATCCCTTTGCCAATTCCACAAGAACAGCCTTAGCGAAAGGCTTCTTGAAGGGAAAGATGTAACTCTGTGAGATGAATTAACAGAACACAGAGCAGTTTCTCAGAAAGCATCTTTCCACTTTTGAACGGAAGATATTTCCTTTTTCACCATAGCCCTCTAAGGGCTTCCAAATATCCCTTTGCCAATTCCACAAGAACAGCCTTAGCGAAAGGCTTCTTGAAGGGAAAGATGTAACTCTGTGAGATGAATTAACAGAACACAGAGCAGTTTCTCAGAAAGCTTCTTTCCAGTTTTGAACGGAAGATATTTCCTTTTTCACCATAGCCCTCTATGGGCTTCCAAATATCCCTTTGCCAATTCCACAAGAACAGCCTTAGCGAAAGGCTTCTTGAAGGAAAAGATGTAACTCTGTGAGATGAATTAACAGAACACAGAGCAGTTTCTCAGAAAGCTTCTTTCCAGTTTTGAACGGAAGATATTTCCTTTTTCACCATAGGCCTCTATGGGCTTCCAAATATCCCTTTGCCAATTCCACAAGAACAGCCTTAGCGAAAGGCTTCTTGAAGGGAAAGATGTAACTCTGTGAGATGAATTAACAGAACACAGAGCAGTTTCTCAGAAAGCTTCTTTCCAGTTTTGAACGGAAGATATTTCCTTTTTCACCATAGCCCTCTATGGGCTTCCAAATATCCCTTTGCCAATTCCACAAGAACAGCCTTAGCGAAAGGCTTCTTGAAGGGAAAGATGTAACTCTGTGAGATGAATTAACAGAACACAGAGCAGTTTCTCAGAAAGCTTCTTTCCAGTTTTGAACGGAAGATATTTCCTTTTTCACCATAGCCCTCTATGGGCTTCCAAATATCCCTTTGACAATTCCACAAGAACAGCCTTAGCGAAAGGCTTCTTGAAGGGAAAGATGTAACTCTGTGAGATGAATTAACAGAACACAGAGCAGTTTCTCAGAAAGCTTCTTTCCAGTTTTGAACGGAAGGTATTTCCTTTTTCACCGTAGCCCTCTATGGGCTTCCAAATATCCCTTTGCCAATTCCCGAAGAACAGCCTTAGCGAAAGGCTTCTTGAAGGGAAAGATGTAACTCTGTGAGATGAATTAACAGAACACAGAGCAGTTTCTCACAAAGCTTCTTTCCAGTTTTGAACGGAAGATATTTCCTTTTTCACCATAGCCCTCTATGGGCTTCCAAATATCCCTTTGATAATTCCAGAAGAACAGCCTTAGCGAAAGGTTTCTTGAAGGGAAAGATGTAACTCTGTGAGATGAATTAACAGAACACAGAGCAGTTTCTCAGAAAGCTTCTTTCCAGTTTTGAACGGAAGATATTTCCTTTTTCACCATAGCCCTCTATGGGCTTCCAAATATCCCTTTGCCAATTCCACAAGAACAGCCTGAGCGAAAGGCTTCTTGAAGGGAAAGATGTAACTCTATGAGATGAATTAACAGAACACAGAGCAGTGTCTCAGAAAGATTCTTTCCAGTTTTGAACGGAAGATATTTCCTTTTAGACCATAGCCCTCTATGGGCTTCCAAATATCCCTTTGCCAATTCCACAAGAACAGCCTTAGCGAAAGGCTTCTTGAAGGGAAAGATGTAACTCTGTGGGATGAATTAACAGAACACAGAGCAGTTTCTCAGAAAGCTTCTTTCCAGTTTTGAACGGAAGATATTTCCTTTTTCACCATAGGCCTCTATGGGCTTCCAAATATCCCTTTGCCAATTCCACAAGAACAGCCTTAGCGTAAGGCTTCTTGAAGGGAAAGATGTAACTCTGTGAGATGAATTAACAGAACACAGAGCAGTTTCTCAGAAAGCTTCTTTCCAGTTTTGAACGGAAGATATTTCCTTTTTCACCATAGCCCTCTATGGGCATCCAAATATCCTTTTGCCAATTCCACAAGAACAGCCTTAGCGAAAGGCTTCTTGAAGGGAAAGATGTAACTCTGTGAGATGAATTAACAGAACACAGAGCAGTTTCTCAGAAAGCTTCTTTCCAGTTTTGAACGGAAGATATTTCCTTTTTCACCATAGCCCTCTATGGGCTTCCAAATATCCCTTTGCCAATTCCACAAGAACAGCCTTAGCGAAAGGCTTCTTGAAGGGAAAGATGTAACTCTGTGAGATGAATTAAGAGAACACAGAGCAGTTTCTCAGTAAGCTTCTTTCCAGTTTTGAACGGAAGGTATTTCCTTTTTCACCGTAGCCCTCTATGGGCTTCCAAATAACCCTTTGCCAATTCCCGAAGAACAGCCTTAGCGAAAGGCTTCTTGAAGGGAAAGATGTAACTCTGTGAGATGAATTAACAGAACACAGAGCAGTTTCTCACAAAGCTTCTTTCCAGTTTTGAACGGAAGATATTTCCTTTTTCACCATAGCCCTCTATGGGCTTCCAAATATCCCTTTGATAATTCCACAAGAACAGCCTTAGCGAAAGGTTTCTTGAAGGGAAAGATGTAACTCTGTGAGATGAATTAACAGAACACAGAGCAGTTTCTCAGAAAGCTTCTTTCCAGTTTTGAACGGAAGATATTTCCTTTTTCACCATAGCCCTCTATGGGCTTCCAAATATCCCTTTGCCAATTCCACAAGAACAGCCTTAGCGAAAGGCTTCTTGAAGGGAAAGATGTAACTCTATGAGATGAATTAACAGAACACAGAACAGTGTCTCAGAAAGCTTCTTTCCAGTTTTGAACGGAAGATATTTCCTTTTAGACCATAGCCCTCTATGGGCTTCCAAATATCCCTTTGCCAATTCCACAAGAACAGCCTTAGCGAAAGGCTTCTTGAAGGGAAAGATGTAACTCTGTGAGATGAATTAACAGAACACAGAGCAGTTTCTCAGTAAGCTTCTTTCCAGTTTTGAACGGAAGGTATTTTCTTTTTCACCGTAGCCCTCTATGGGCTTCCAAATATCCCTTTGCCAATTCCCGAAGAACAGCCTTAGCGAAAGGCTTCTTGAAGGGAAAGATGTAACTCTGTGAGATGAATTAACAGAACACAGAGCAGTTTCTCACAAAGCTTCTTTCCAGTTTTGAACGGAAGATATTTCCTTTTTCACCATAGCCCTCTAAGGGCTTCCAAATATCCCTTTGCCAATTCCACAAGAACAGCCTTAGCGAAAGGCTTCTTGAAGGGAAAGATGTAACTCTGTGAGATGAATTAACAGAACACAGAGCAGTTTCTCAGAAAGCTTCTTTCCAGTTTTGAACGGAATATATTTGCTTTTTCACCATAGCCCTCTATGGGCTTCCAAATATCCCTTTGCCAATTCCACAAGAACAGCCTTAGCGAAAGGCTTCTTGAAGGGAAAGATGTAACTCTGTGAGATGAATTAACAGAACACAGAGCAGTTTCTCAGAAAGCTTCTTTCCAGTTTTGAACGGAAGATATTTCCTTTTTCACCATAGCCCTCTATGGGCTTCAAAATATCCCTTTCCCAATTCCACAAGAACAGCCTTAGCGAAAGGCTTCTTGAAGGGAAAGATGTAACTCTGTGAGTTGAATTAACAGAACACAGAGCAGTTTCTCAGAAAGCTTCTTTCCAGTTTTGAACGGAAGATATTTCCTTTTTCACCATAGCCCTCTATGGGCTTCCAAATATCCCTTTGCTAATTCCACAAGAACAGCCTTAGTGAAAGGCTTCTTGAAGGGAAAGATGTAACTCTGTGAGATGAATTAACAGAACACAGAGCAGTTTCTCAGAAAGCTTCTTTCCAGTTTTGAACGGAAGATATTTCCTTTTTCACCATAGCCCTCTATGGTCTTCCAAATATCCCTTTGCCAATTCCACAAGAACAGCCTTAGCGAAAGGCTTCTTGAAGGGAAAGATGTAACTCTGTGAGATGAATTAACAGAACACAGAGCAGTTTCTCAGAAAGCTTGTTTCCAGTTTTGAACGGAAGATATTTCCTTTTTCACCATAGCCCTCTATGGGCTTCCAAATATCCCTTTGCCAATTCCACAAGAACAGCCTTAGCGAAAGGCTTCTTGAAGGGAAAGATGTAACTCTGTGAGATGAAGTAACAGAACAGAGAGCAGTTTCTCAGAAAGCTTCTTTCCAGTTTTGAACGGAAGATATTTCCTTTTTCACCATAGCCCTCTATGGGCTTCCAAATATCCCTTTGCCAATTCCACAAGAACAGCCTTAGCGAAAGGCTTCTTGAAGGGAAAGATGTAACTCTGTGAGAGGAATTAACAGAACACAGAGCAGTTTCTCAGAAAGCTTCTTTCCAGTTTTGAACGGAAGATATTTCCTTTTTCACTATAGCCCTCTATGGGCTTCCAAATATCCCTTTGCCAATTCCACAAGAACAGCCTTAGCGAAAGGCTTCTTGAAGGGAAAGATGTAACTCTGTGAGATGAATTAACAGAACACAGAGCAGTTTCTCAGAAAGCATCTTTCCACTTTTGAACGGAAGATATTTCCTTTTTCACCATAGCCCTCTAAGGGCTTCCAAATATCCCTTTGCCAATTCCACAAGAACAGCCTTAGCGAAAGGCTTCTTGAAGGGAAAGATGTAACTCTGTGAGATGAATTAACAGAACACAGAGCAGTTTCTCAGAAAGCTTCTTTCCAGTTTTGAACGGAAGATATTTCCTTTTTCACCATAGCCCTCTATGGGCTTCCAAATATCCCTTTGCCAATTCCACAAGAACAGCCTTAGCGAAAGGCTTCTTGAAGGAAAAGATGTAACTCTGTGAGATGAATTAACAGAACACAGAGCAGTTTCTCAGAAAGCTTCTTTCCAGTTTTGAACGGAAGATATTTCCTTTTTCACCATAGGCCTCTATGGGCTTCCAAATATCCCTTTGCCAATTCCACAAGAACAGCCTTAGCGAAAGGCTTCTTGAAGGGAAAGATGTAACTCTGTGAGATGAATTAACAGAACACAGAGCAGTTTCTCAGAAAGCTTCTTTCCAGTTTTGAACGGAAGATATTTCCTTTTTCACCATAGCCCTCTATGGGCTTCCAAATATCCCTTTGCCAATTCCACAAGAACAGCCTTAGCGAAAGGCTTCTTGAAGGGAAAGATGTAACTCTGTGAGATGAATTAACAGAACACAGAGCAGTTTCTCAGAAAGCTTCTTTCCAGTTTTGAACGGAAGATATTTCCTTTTTCACCATAGCCCTCTATGGGCTTCCAAATATCCCTTTGACAATTCCACAAGAACAGCCTTAGCGAAAGGCTTCTTGAAGGGAAAGATGTAACTCTGTGAGATGAATTAACAGAACACAGAGCAGTTTCTCAGAAAGCTTCTTTCCAGTTTTGAACGGAAGGTATTTCCTTTTTCACCGTAGCCCTCTATGGGCTTCCAAATATCCCTTTGCCAATTCCCGAAGAACAGCCTTAGCGAAAGGCTTCTTGAAGGGAAAGATGTAACTCTGTGAGATGAATTAACAGAACACAGAGCAGTTTCTCACAAAGCTTCTTTCCAGTTTTGAACGGAAGATATTTCCTTTTTCACCATAGCCCTCTATGGGCTTCCAAATATCCCTTTGATAATTCCAGAAGAACAGCCTTAGCGAAAGGTTTCTTGAAGGGAAAGATGTAACTCTGTGAGATGAATTAACAGAACACAGAGCAGTTTCTCAGAAAGCTTCTTTCCAGTTTTGAACGGAAGATATTTCCTTTTTCACCATAGCCCTCTATGGGCTTCCAAATATCCCTTTGCCAATTCCACAAGAACAGCCTGAGCGAAAGGCTTCTTGAAGGGAAAGATGTAACTCTATGAGATGAATTAACAGAACACAGAGCAGTGTCTCAGAAAGATTCTTTCCAGTTTTGAACGGAAGATATTTCCTTTTAGACCATAGCCCTCTATGGGCTTCCAAATATCCCTTTGCCAATTCCACAAGAACAGCCTTAGCGAAAGGCTTCTTGAAGGGAAAGATGTAACTCTGTGGGATGAATTAACAGAACACAGAGCAGTTTCTCAGAAAGCTTCTTTCCAGTTTTGAACGGAAGATATTTCCTTTTTCACCATAGGCCTCTATGGGCTTCCAAATATCCCTTTGCCAATTCCACAAGAACAGCCTTAGCGTAAGGCTTCTTGAAGGGAAAGATGTAACTCTGTGAGATGAATTAACAGAACACAGAGCAGTTTCTCAGAAAGCTTCTTTCCAGTTTTGAACGGAAGATATTTCCTTTTTCACCATAGCCCTCTATGGGCATCCAAATATCCTTTTGCCAATTCCACAAGAACAGCCTTAGCGAAAGGCTTCTTGAAGGGAAAGATGTAACTCTGTGAGATGAATTAACAGAACACAGAGCAGTTTCTCAGAAAGCTTCTTTCCAGTTTTGAACGGAAGATATTTCCTTTTTCACCATAGCCCTCTATGGGCTTCCAAATATCCCTTTGCCAATTCCACAAGAACAGCCTTAGCGAAAGGCTTCTTGAAGGGAAAGATGTAACTCTGTGAGATGAATTAAGAGAACACAGAGCAGTTTCTCAGTAAGCTTCTTTCCAGTTTTGAACGGAAGGTATTTCCTTTTTCACCGTAGCCCTCTATGGGCTTCCAAATAACCCTTTGCCAATTCCCGAAGAACAGCCTTAGCGAAAGGCTTCTTGAAGGGAAAGATGTAACTCTGTGAGATGAATTAACAGAACACAGAGCAGTTTCTCACAAAGCTTCTTTCCAGTTTTGAACGGAAGATATTTCCTTTTTCACCATAGCCCTCTATGGGCTTCCAAATATCCCTTTGATAATTCCACAAGAACAGCCTTAGCGAAAGGTTTCTTGAAGGGAAAGATGTAACTCTGTGAGATGAATTAACAGAACACAGAGCAGTTTCTCAGAAAGCTTCTTTCCAGTTTTGAACGGAAGATATTTCCTTTTTCACCATAGCCCTCTATGGGCTTCCAAATATCCCTTTGCCAATTCCACAAGAACAGCCTTAGCGAAAGGCTTCTTGAAGGGAAAGATGTAACTCTATGAGATGAATTAACAGAACACAGAACAGTGTCTCAGAAAGCTTCTTTCCAGTTTTGAACGGAAGATATTTCCTTTTAGACCATAGCCCTCTATGGGCTTCCAAATATCCCTTTGCCAATTCCACAAGAACAGCCTTAGCGAAAGGCTTCTTGAAGGGAAAGATGTAACTCTGTGAGATGAATTAACAGAACACAGAGCAGTTTCTCAGTAAGCTTCTTTCCAGTTTTGAACGGAAGGTATTTTCTTTTTCACCGTAGCCCTCTATGGGCTTCCAAATATCCCTTTGCCAATTCCCGAAGAACAGCCTTAGCGAAAGGCTTCTTGAAGGGAAAGATGTAACTCTGTGAGATGAATTAACAGAACACAGAGCAGTTTCTCACAAAGCTTCTTTCCAGTTTTGAACGGAAGATATTTCCTTTTTCACCATAGCCCTCTATGGGCTTCCAAATATCCCTTTGATAATTCCACAAGAACAGCCTTAGCGAAAGGTTTCTTGAAGGGAAAGATGTAACTCTGTGAGATGAATTAACAGAACACAGAGCAGTTTCTCAGAAAGCTTCTTTCCAGTTTTGAACGGAAGATATTTCCTTTTTCACCATAGCCCTCTATGGGCTTCCAAATATCCCTTTGCCAATTCCACAAGAACAGCCTTAGCGAAAGGCTTCTTGAAGGGAAAGATGTAACTCTATGAGATGAATTAACAGAACACAGAGCAGTGTCTCAGAAAGCTTCTTTCCAGTTTTGAACGGAAGATATTTCCTTTTAGACCATAGCCCTCTATGGGCTTCCAAATATCCCTTTGCCAATTCCACAAGAACAGCCTTAGCGACAGGCTTCTTGAAGGGAAAGATGTAACTCTGTGAGATGAATTAACAGAACACAGAGCAGTTTCTCAGAAAGCTTCTTTCCAGTTTTGAACGGAAGATATTTCCTTTTTCACCATAGGCCTCTATGGGCTTCCAAATATCCCTTTGCCAATTCCACAAGAACAGCCTTAGCGTAAGGCTTCTTGAAGGGAAAGATGTAACTCTGTGAGATGAATTAACAGAACACAGAGCAGTTTCTCAGAAAGCTTCTTTCCAGTTTTGAACGGAAGATATTTCCTTTTTCACCATAGCCCTCTATGGGCATCCAAATATCCCTTTGCCAATTCCACAAGAACAGCCTTAGCGAAAGGCTTCTTGAAGGGAAAGATGTAACTCTGTGAGATGAATTAACAGAACACAGAGCAGTTTCTCAGAAAGCTTCTTTCCAGTTTTGAACGGAAGATATTTCCTTTTTCACCATAGCCCTCTATGGGCTTCCAAATATCCCTTTGCCAATTCCACTAGAACAGCCTTAGCCGAAGGCTTCTTGAAGGGAAAGATGTAACTCTGTGAGATGAATTAACAGAACACAGAGCAGTTTCTCAGAAAGCTTCTTTCCAGTTTTGAACGGAAGATATTTCCTTTTTCACCATAGCCCTCTATGGGCTTCCAAATATCCCTTTACAAATTCCACAAGAACAGCCTTAGCGAAAGGCTTCTTGAAGGGAAAGATGTAACTCTGTGAGATGAATTAACAGAACACAGAGCAGTTTCTCAGAAAGCTTCTTTCCAGTTTTGAACGGAAGATATTACCTTTTTCACCGTAGCCCTCTATGGGCTTCCACATATCCCTTTGCCAATTCTCCCAGAACAGACTTAGCGAAAGGCTTCTTGAAGGGAAAGATGTAACTCTGTGAGATGAATTAACAGAACACAGAGCAGTTTCTCAGAAAGCTTCTTTCCAGTTTTGAACGGAAGATATTTCCTTTTTCACCATAGCCCTCTATGGGCTTCCAAATATCCCTTTGCCAATTCCACAAGAACAGCCTTAGCGAAAGGCTTCTTGAAGGGAAAGATGTAACTCTGTGAGATGAATTAACAGAACACAGAGCAGTTTCTCAGAAACCTTCTTTCCAGTTTTGAACGGAAGATATTTCCTTTTTCACCATAGGCCTCTATGGGCTTCCAAATATCCCTTTGCCAATTCCACAAGAACAGCCTTAGCGAAAGGCTTCTTGAAGGGAAAGATGTAACTCTGTGAGATGAATTAACAGAACACAGAGCAGTTTCTCAGAAAGCTTCTTTCCAGTTTTGAACGGAAGGTATTTCCTTTTTCACCATAGCCCTCTATGGGCTTCCAAATATCCCTTTGCCAATTCCCCAAGAACAGCCTTAGCGAAAGGCTTCTTGAAGGGAAAGATGTAACTCTGTGAGATGAATTAACAGAACACAGAGCAGTTTCTCAGAAAGCTTCTTTCCAGTTTTGAACGGAAGATATTTCCTTTTTCACCATAGCCCTCTAGGGACTTCCAAATATCCCTTTGCCAATTCCACAAGAACAGCCTTAGCGAAAGGCTTCTTGAAGGGAAAGATGTAACTCTGTGAGATGAATTAACAGAACACAGAGCAGTTTCTCAGAAAGCATCTTTCCACTTTTGAACGGAAGATATTTCCTTTTTCACCATAGCCCTCTAAGGGCTTCCAAATATCCCTTTGCCAATTCCACAAGAACAGCCTTAGCGAAAGGCTTCTTGAAGGGAAAGATGTAACTCTGTGAGATGAATTAACAGAACACAGAGCAGTTTCTCAGAAAGCTTCTTTCCAGTTTTGAACGGAAGATGTTTCCTTTTTCACCATAGCCCTCTATGGGCTTCCAAATATCCCTTTGCCAATTCCACAAGAAGAGCCTTAGCGAAAGGCTTCTTGAAGGGAAAGATGTAACTCGGTGAGATGAATTAACAGAACACAGAGCAGTTTCTCAGAAAGCTTCTTTCCAGTTTTGAACGGAAGATATTTCCTTTTTCACCGTAGCCCTCTATGGGCTTCCAAATATCCCTTTGCCAATTCCCCAAGAACAGCCTTAGCGAAAGGCTTCTTGAAGGGAAAGATGTAACTCTGTGAGATGAATTAACAGAACACAGAGCAGTTTCTAAGAAAGCTTCTTTCCAGTTTTGAACGGAAGATATTTCCTTTTTCACCATAGGCCTCTATGGGCTTCCAAATATCCCTTTGCCAATTCCACAAGAACAGCCTTAGCGAAAGGCTTCTTGAAGGGAAAGATGTAACTCTGTGAGATGAATTAACAGAACACAGAGCAGTTTCTCAGAAAGCTTCTTTCCAGTTTTGAACGGAAGATATTTCCTTTTTCACTATAGCCCTCTATGGGCTTCCAAATATCCCTTTGCCAATTCCACAAGAACAGCCTTAGCGAAAGGCTTCTTGAAGGGAAAGATGTAACTCTGTGAGATGAATTAACAGAACACAGAGCAGTTTCTCAGAAAGCATCTTTCCACTTTTGAACGGAAGATATTTCCTTTTTCACCATAGCCCTCTAAGGGCTTCCAAATATCCCTTTGCCAATTCCACAAGAACAGCCTTAGCGAAAGGCTTCTTGAAGGGAAAGATGTAACTCTGTGAGATGAATTAACAGAACACAGAGCAGTTTCTCAGAAAGCTTCTTTCCAGTTTTGAACGGAATATATTTCCTTTTTCGCCATAGCCCTCTATGGGCTTCCAAATATCCCTTTGCCAACTCCACAAGAACAGCCTTAGCGAAAGGCTTCTTGAAGGGAAAGATGTAACTCTGTGAGATGAATTAACAGAACACAGAGCAGTTTCTCAGAAAGCTTCTTTCCAGTTTTGAACGGAAGATATTTCCTTTTTCACCATAGCCCTCTATGGGCTTCAAAATATCCCTTTGCCAATTCCACAAGAACAGCCTTAGCGAAAGGCTTCTTGAAGGGAAAGATGTAACTCTGTGAGTTAAATTAACAGAACACAGAGCAGTTTCTCAGAAAGCTTCTTTCCAGTTTTGAACGGAAGATATTTCCTTTTTCACCATAGCCCTCTATGGGCTTCCAAATATCCCTTTGCCAATTCCCGAAGAACAGCCTTAGCGAAAGGCTTCTTGAAGGGAAAGATGTAACTCTGTGAGATGAATTAACAGAACACAGAGCAGTTTCTCAGAAAGCTTCTTTCCAGTTTTGAACGGAAGATATTTCCTTTTTCACCATAGCCCTCTATGGGCTTCCAAATATCCCTTTGCCAATTCCACAAGAACAGCCTTAGCGGAAGGCTTTTTGAAGGGAAAGATGTAACTCTGTGAGATGAATTAACAGAACACAGAGCAGTTTCTCAGAAAGCTTCTTTCCAGTTTTGAACGGAAGATATTTCCTTTTTCACCATAGCCCTCCATGGGCTTCCAAATATCCCTTTACAAATTCCACAAGAACAGCCTTAGAGAAAGGCTTCTTGAAGGGAAAGATATAACTCTGTGAGATGAATTAACAGAACACAGAGCAGTTTCTCAGAAAGTTTCTTTCCAGTTTTGAACGGAAGATATTTCCTTTTTCACCATAGGCCTCTATGGGCTTCCAAATATCCCTTTGCCAATTCCACAAGAACAGCCTTAGCGAAAGGCATCTTGAAGGGAAAGATGTAACTCTGTGAGATGAATTAACAGAACACAGAGCAGTTTCTCAGAAAGCTTCTTTCCAGTTTTGAACGGAAGATATTTCCTTTTTCACTATAGCCCTCTATGGGCTTCCAAATATCCCTTTGCCAATTCCACAAGAACAGCCTTAGCGAAAGGCTTCTTGAAGGGAAAGATGTAACTCTGTGAGATGAATTAACAGAACACAGAGCAGTTTCTCAGAAAGCATCTTTCCACTTTTGAACGGAAGATATTTCCTTTTTTACCATAGCCCTCTAAGGGCTTCCAAATATCCCTTTGCCAATTCCACAAGAACAGCCTTAGCGAAAGGCTTCTTGAAGGGAAAGATGTAACTCTGTGAGATGAATTAACAGAACACAGAGCAGTTTCTCAGAAAGCTTCTTTCCAGTTTTGAACGGAATATATTTCCTTTTTCACCATAGCCCTCTATGGGCTTCCAAATATCCCTTTGCCAATTCCACAAGAACAGCCTTAGCGAAAGGCTTCTTGAAGGGAAAGATGTAACTCTGTGAGATGAATTAACAGAACACAGAGCAGTTTCTCAGAAAGCTTCTTTCCAGTTTTGAACGGAAGATATTTCCTTTTTCACCATAGCCCTCTATGGGCTTCAAAATATCCCTTTGCCAATTCCACAAGAACAGCCTTAGCCAAAGGCTTCTTGAAGGGAAAGATGTAACTCTGTGAGTTGAATTAAGAGAACACAGAGCAGTTTCTCAGAAAGCTTCTTTCCAGTTTTGAACGGAAGATATTTCCTTTTTCACCATAGCCCTCTATGGGCTTCCAAATATCCCTTTGCCAATTCCACAAGAACAGCCTTAGTGAAAGGCTTCTTGAAGGGAAAGATGTAACTCTGTGAGATGAATTAACAGAACACAGAGCAGTTTCTCAGAAAGCTTCTTTCCAGTTTTGAACGGAAGATATTTCCTTTTTCACCATAGCCCTCTATGGTCTTCCAAATATCCCTTTGCCAATTCCACAAGAACAGCCTTAGCGAAAGGCTTCTTGAAGGGAAAGATGTAACTCTGTGAGATGAATTAACAGAACACAGAGCAGTTTCTCAGAAAGCTTCTTTCCAGTTTTGAACGGAAGATATTTCCTTTTTCACCATAGCCCTCTATGGGCTTCCAAATATCCCTTTGCCAATTCCACAAGAACAGCCTTAGCGAAAGGCTTCTTGAAGGGAAAGATGTAACTCTGTGAGAGGAATTAACAGAACACAGAGCAGTTTCTCAGAAAGCTTCTTTCCAGTTTTGAACGGAAGGTATTTCCTTTTTCACCATAGCCCTCTATGGGCTTCCAAATATCCCTTTGCCAATTCCCGAAGAACAGCCTTAGCGAAAGGCTTCTTGAAGGGAAAGATGTAACTCTGTGAGATAAATTAACAGAACACAGAGCAGTTTCTCACAAAGCTTCTTTCCAGTTTTGAACGGAAGATATTTCCTTTTTCACCATAGCCCTCTATGGGCTTCCAAATATCCCTTTGATAATTCCACAAGAACAGCCTTAGCGAAAGGTTTCTTGAAGGGAAAGATGTAACCCTGTGAGATGAATTGACAGAACACAGAGCAGTTTCTCAGAAAGCTTCTTTCCAGTTTTGAACGGAAGATATTTCCTTTTTCACCATAGCCCTCTATGGGCTTCCAAATATCCCTTTGCCAATTCCACAAGAACAGCCTTAGCGAAAGGCTTCTTGAAGGGAAAGATGTAACTCTGTGAGATGAATTAACAGAACACAGAGCAGTTTCTCAGAAAGCTTCTTTCCAGTTTTGAACGGAAGATATTTCCTTTTTCACCATAGCCCTCTATGGGCCTCCAAATATCCCTTTGCCAATTCCCCAAGAACAGCCTTAGCGAAAGGCTTCTTGAAGGGAAAGATGTAACTCTGTGAGATGAATTAACAGAACACAGAGCAGTTTCTCAGAAAGCTTCTTTCCAGTTTTGAACGGAAGATATTTCCTTTTTCACCATAGCCCTCTAGGGACTTCCAAATATCCCTTTGCCAATACCACAAGAACAGCCTTAGCGAAAGGTTTCTTGAAGGGAAAGATGTAACTCTGTGAGATGAATTAACAGAACACAGAGCAGTTTCTCAGAAGGCTTCTTTCCAGTTTTGAACGGAAGATATTTCCTTTTTCACTATAGCCCTCTATGGGCTTCCAAATATCCCTTTGCCAATTCCACAAGAACAGCCTTAGCGAAAGGCTTCTTGAAGGGAAAGATGTAACTCTGTGAGATGAATTAACAGAACACAGAGCAGTTTCTCAGAAAGCATCTTTCCACTTTTGAACGGAAGATATTTCCTTTTTCACCATAGCCGTCTAACGGCTTCCAAATATCCCTTTGCCAATTCCACAAGAACAGCCTTAGCGAAAGGCTTCTTGAAGGGAAAGATGTAACTCTGTGAGATGAATTAACAGAACACAGAGCAGTTTCTCAGAAAGCTTCTTTCCAGTTTTGAACGGAAGATGTTTCCTTTTTCACCATAGCCCTCTATGGGCTTCCAAATATCCCTTTGCCAATTCCACAAGAAGAGCCTTAGCGAAAGGCTTCTTGAAGGGAAAGATGTAACTCTGTGAGATGAATTAACAGAACACAGAGCAGTTTCTCAGAAAGCTTCTTTCCAGTTTTGAACGGAAGATATTTCCTTTTTCACCATAGCCCTCTATGGGCTTCCAAATATCCCTTTGCCAATTCCACAAGAACAGCCTTAGCGAAAGGCTTCTTGATGGAAAAGATGTAACTCTGTGAGATGAATTAACAGAACACAGAGCAGTTTCTCAGAAAGCTTCTTTCCAGTTTTGAACGGAAGATATTTCCTTTTTCACCATAGGCCTCTATGGGCTTCCAAATATCCCTTTGCCAATTCCACAAGAACAGCCTTAGCGAAAGGCTTCTTGAAGGGAAAGATGTAACTCTGTGAGATGAATTAACAGAACACAGAGCAGTTTCTCAGAAAGCTTCTTTCCAGTTTTGAACGGAAGATATTTCCTTTTTCACCATAGCCCTCTATGGGCTTCCAAATATCCCTTTGCCAATTCCACAAGAACAGCCTTAGCGAAAGGCTTCTTGAAGGGAAAGATGTAACTCTGTGAGATGAATTAACAGAACACAGAGCAGTTTCTCAGAAAGCTTCTTTCCAGTTTTGAACGGAAGATATTTCCTTTTTCACCATAGCCCTCTATGGGCTTCCAAATATCCCTTTGCCAATTCCACAAGAACAGCCTTAGCGAAAGGCTTCTTGAAGGGAAAGATGTAACTCTGTGAGATGAATTAACAGAACACAGAGCAGTTTCTCAGAAAGCTTCTTTCCAGTTTTGAACGGAAGATATTTCCTTTTTCACCATAGCCCTCTATGGGCTTCCAAATATCCCTTTGACAATTCCACAAGAACAGCCTTAGCGAAAGGCGTCTTGAAGGGAAAGATGTAACTCTGTGAGATGAATTAACAGAACACAGAGCAGTTACTCAGAAAGCTTCTTTCCAGTTTTGAACGGAAGGTATTTCCTTTTTCACCGTAGCCCTCTATGGGCTTCCAAATATCCCTTTGCCAATTCCCGAAGAACAGCCTTAGCGAAAGGCTTCTTGAAGGGAAAGATGTAACTCTGTGAGATGAATTAACAGAACACAGAGCAGTTTCTCTGAAAGCTTCTTTCCAGTTTTGAACGGAAGATATTTCCTTTTTCACCATAGCCCTCTATGGGCTTCCAAATATCCCTTTGATAATTCCACAAGAACAGCCTTAGCGAAAGGTTTCTTGAAGGGAAAGATGTAACTCTGTGAGATGAATTAACAGAACACAGAGCAGTTTCTCAGAAAGCTTCTTTCCAGTTTTGAACGGAAGATATTTCCTTTTTCACCATAGCCCTCTATGGGCTTCCAAATATCCCTTTGCCAATTCCACAAGAACAGCCTTAGCGAAAGGCTTCTTGAAGGAAAAGATGTAACTCTATGAGATGAATTAACAGAACACAGAGCAGTGTCTCAGAAAGATTCTTTCCAGTTTTGAACGGAAGATATTTCCTTTTAGACCATAGCCCTCTATGGGCTTCCAAATATCCCTTTCCCAATTCCACAAGAACAGCCTTAGCGAAAGGCTTCTTGAAGGGAAAGATGTAACTCTGTGAGATGAATTAACAGAACACAGAGCAGTTTCTCAGAAAGCTTCTTTCCAGTTTTGAACGGAAGATATTTCCTTTTTCACCATAGGCCTCTATGGGCTTCCAAATATCCCTTTGCCAATTCCACAAGAACAGCCTTAGCGAAAGGCTTCTTGAAGGGAAAGATGTAACTCTGTGAGATGAATTAACAGAACACAGAGCAGTTTCTCAGAAAGCTTCTTTCCAGTTTTGAACGGAAGGTATTTCCTTTTTCACCATAGCCCTCTATGGGCTTCCAAATATCCCTTTGCCAATTCCCGAAGAACAGCCTTAGCGAAAGGCTTCTTGAAGGGAAAGATGTAACTCTGTGAGATGAATTAACAGAACACAGAGCAGTTTCTCAGAAAGCTTCTTTCCAGTTTTGAACGGAAGATATTTCCTTTTTCACCATAGCCCTCTATGGGCTTCCAAATATCCCTTTGCCAATTCCACAAGAACAGCCTTAGAGGAAGGCTTTTTGAAGGGAAAGATGTAACTCTGTGAGATGAATTAACAGAACACAGAGCAGTTTCTCAGAAAGCTTCTTTCCAGTTTTGAACGGAAGATATTTCCTTTTTCACCATAGCCCTCTATGGGCTTCCAAATATCCCTTTGCCAATTCCACAAGAAAAGCCTTAGCGGAAGGCTTCTTGAAGGGAAAGATGTAACTCTGTGAGATGAATTAACAGAACACAGAGCAGTTTCTCAGAAAGCTTCTTTCCAGTTTTGAACGGAAGATATTTCCTTTTTCACCATAGCCCTCTATGGGCTTCCAAATATCCCTTTGCCAATTCCACAAGAACAGCCTTAGCGAAAGGCTTCTTGAAGGGAAAGATGTAACTCTATGAGATGAATTAACAGAACACAGAGCAGTTTCTCAGAAAGCTTCTTTCCAGTTTTGAACGGAAGGTATTTCCTTTTTCACCATAGCCCTCTATGGGCTTCCAAATATCCCTTTGCCAATTCCCGAAGAACAGCCTTAGCGAAAGGCTTCTTGAAGGGAACGATGTAACTCTGTGAGATGAATTAACAGAACACAGAGCAGTTTCTCAGAAAGCTTCTTTCCAGTTTTGAACGGAAGATATTTCCTTTTTCACCATAGCCGTCTATGGGCTTCCAAATATCCCTTTGCCAATTCCACAAGAAAAGCCTTAGCGGAAGGCTTCTTGAAGGGAAAGATGTAACTCTGTGAGATGAATTAACAGAACACAGAGCAGTTTCTCAGAAAGCTTCTTTCCAGTTTTGAACGGAAGATATTTCCTTTTTCACCTTAGCCCTCTATGGGCTTCCAAATATCCCTTTACAAATTCCACAAGAACAGCCTTAGCGAAAGGCTTCTTGAAGGGAAAGATGTAACTCTGTGAGATGAATTAACAGAACACAGAGCAGTTTCTCAGAAAGCTTCTTTCCAGTTTTGAACGGAAGATATTTCCTTTTTCACCATAGCCCTCTATGGGCTTCCAAATATCCCTTTGCCAATTCCACAAGAAAAGCCTTAGCGGAAGGCTTCTTGAAGGGAAAGATGTAACTCTGTGAGATGAATTAACAGAACACAGAGCAGTTTCTCAGAAAGCTTCTTTCCAGTTTTGAACGGAAGATATTTCCTTTTTCACCATAGCCCTCTATGGGCTTCCAAATATCCCTTTACAAATTCCACAAGAACAGCCTTAGCGAAAGGCTTCTTGAAGGGAAAGATGTAACTCTGTGAGATGAATTAACAGAACACAGAGCAGTTTCTCAGAAAGCTTCTTTCCAGTTTTGAACGGAAGATATTACCTTTTTCACCGTAGCCCTCTATGGGCTTCCAAATATCCCTTTGCCAATTCTCCCAGAACAGACTTAGCGAAAGGCTTCTTGAAGGGAAAGATGTAACTCTGTGAGATGAATTAACAGAACACAGAGCAGTTTCTCAGAAAGCTTCTTTCCAGTTTTGAACGGAAGATATTTCCTTTTTCACCATAGCCCTCTATGGGCATCCAAATATCCCTTTGCCAATTCCACAAGAACAGCCTTAGCGAAAGGCTTCTTGAAGGGAAAGATGTAACTCTGTGAGATGAATTAACAGAACACAGAGCAGTTTCTCAGAAAGCTTCTTTCCAGTTTTGAACGGAAGATATTTCCTTTTTCACCATAGGCCTCTATGGGCTTCCAAATATCCCTTTGCGAATTCCACAAGAACAGCCTTAGCGAAAGGCTTCTTGAAGGGAAAGATGTAACTCTGTGAGATGAATTAACAGAACACAGAGCAGTTTCTCAGAAAGCTTCTTTCCAGTTTTGAACGGAAGGTATTTCCTTTTTCACCATAGCCCTCTATGGGCTTCCAAATATCCCTTTGCCAATTCCCGAAGAACAGCCTTAGCGAAAGGCTTCTTGAAGGGAAAGATGTAACTCTGTGAGATGAATTAACAGAACACAGAGCAGTTTCTCCGAAAGCTTCTTTCCAGTTTTGAACGGAAGATATTTCCTTTTTCACCATAGCCCTCTATGGGCTTCCAAATATCCCTTTGCCAATTCCACAAGAACAGCCTTAGCGGAAGGCTTTTTGAAGGGAAAGATGTAACTCTGTGAGATGAATTAACAGAACACAGAGCAGTTTCTCAGAAAGCTTCTTTCCAGTTTTGAACGGAAGATATTTCCTTTTTCACCATAGAACTCTATGGGCTTCCAAATATCCCTTTGCCAATTCCACAAGAAAAGCCTTAGCGGAAGGCTTCTTGAAGGGAAAGATGTAACTCTGTGAGATGAATTAACAGAACACAGAGCAGTTTCTCAGAAAGCTTCTTTCCAGTTTTGAACGGAAGATATTTCCTTTTTCACCATAGCCCTCTATGGGCTTCCAAATATCCCTTTACAAATTCCACAAGAACAGCCTTAGCGAAAGGCTTCTTGAAGGGAAAGATGTAACTCTGTGAGATGAATTAACAGAACACAGAGCAGTTTCTCAGAAAGCTTCTTTCCAGTTTTCAACGGAAGATATTACCTTTTTCACCGTAGCCCTCTATGGGCTTCCAAATATCCCTTTGCCAATTCTCCCAGAACAGACTTAGCGAAAGGCTTCTTGAAGGGAAAGATGTAACTCTGTGAGATGAATTAACAGAACACAGAGCAGTTTCTCAGAAAGCTTCTTTCCAGTTTTGAACGGAAGATATTTCCTTTTTCACCATAGCCCTCTATGGGCATCCAAATATCTCTTTGCCGATTCCACAAGAACAGCCTTAGCGAAAGGCTTCTTGAAGGGAAAGATGTAACTCTGTGAGATGAATTAACAGAACACAGAGCAGTTTCTCAGAAACCTTCTTTCCAGTTTTGAACGGAAGATATTTCCTTTTTCACCATAGCCCTCTATGGGCTTCCAAATATCCCTTTGCCAATTCCACAAGAACAGCCTTAGCGAAAGGCTTCTTGAAGGGAAAGATGTAACTCTGTGAGATGAATTAACAGAACACAGAGCAGTTTCTCAGAAAGCTTCTTTCCAGTTTTGAACGGAAGATATTTCCTTTTTCACCATAGGCCTCTATGGGCTTCCAAATATCCCTTTGCGAATTCCACAAGAACAGCCTTAGCGAAAGGCTTCTTGAAGGGAAAGATGTAACTCTGTGAGATGAATTAACAGAACACAGAGCAGTTTCTCAGAAAGCTTCTTTCCAGTTTTGAACGGAAGGTATTTCCTTTTTCACCATAGCCCTCTATGGGCTTCCAAATATCCCTTTGCCAATTCCCGAAGAACAGCCTTAGCGAAAGGCTTCTTGAAGGGAAATATGTAACTCTGTGAGATGAATTAACAGAACACAGAGCAGTTTCTCAGAAAGCTTCTTTCCAGTTTTGAACGGAAGATATTTCCTTTTTCACCATAGCCCTCTATGGGCTTCCAAATATCCCTTTGCCAATTCCACAAGAACAGCCTTAGCGGAAGGCTTTTTGAAGGGAAAGATGTAACTCTGTGAGATGAATTAACAGAACACAGAGCAGTTTCTCAGAAAGCTTCTTTCCAGTTTTGAACGGAAGATATTTCCTTTTTCACCATAGCCCTCCAAGGGCTTCCAAATATCCCTTTACAAATTCCACAAGAACAGCCTTAGCGAAAGGCTTCTTGAAGGGAAAGATGTAACTCTGTGAGATGAATTAACAGAACACAGAGCAGTTTCTCAGAAAGCTTCTTTCCAGTTTTGAACGGAAGATATTTCCTTTTTCACCATAGGCCTCTATGGGCTTCCAAATATCCCTTTGCCAATTCCACAAGAACAGCCTTAGCGAAAGGCTTCTTGAAGGGAAAGATGTAACTCTGTGAGATGAATTAACAGAACACAGAGCAGTTTCTCAGAAAGCTTCTTTCCAGTTTTGAACGGAAGATATTTCCTTTTTCACTATAGCCCTCTATGGGCTTCCAAATATCCCTTTGCCAATTCCACAAGAACAGCCTTAGCGAAAGGCTTCTTGAAGGGAAAGATGTAACTCTGTGACATGAATTAACAGAACACAGAGCAGTTTCTCAGAAAGCATCTTTCCACTTTTGAACGGAAGATATTTCCTTTTTCACCATAGCCCTCTAAGGGCTTCCAAATATCCCTTTGCCAATTCCACAAGAACAGCCTTAGCGAAAGGCTTCTTGAAGGGAAAGATGTAACTCTGTGAGATGAATTAACAGAACACAGAGCAGTTTCTCAGAAAGCTTCTTTCCAGTTTTGAACGGAATATATTTCCTTTTTCACAATAGCCCTCTATGGGCTTCCAAATATCCCTTTGCCAATTCCACAAGAACAGCCTTAGCGAAAGGCTTCTTGAAGGGAAAGATGTAACTCTGTGAGATGAATTAACAGAACACAGAGCAGTTTCTCAGAAAGCTTCTTTCCAGTTTTGAACGGAAGATATTTCCTTTTTCACCATAGCCCTCTATGGGCTTCAAAATATCCCTTTGCCAATTCCACAAGAACTGCCTTAGCGAAAGGCTTCTTGAAGGGAAAAATGTAACTCTGTGAGTTGAATTAACAGAACACAGAGCAGTTTCTCAGAAAGCTTCTTTCCAGTTTTGAACGGAAGATATTTCCTTTTTCACCATAGCCCTCTATGGGCTTCCAAATATCCCTTTGCCAATTCCCGAAGAACAGCCTTAGCGAAAGGCTTTTTGAAGGGAAAGATGTAACTCTGTGAGATGAATTAACAGAACACAGAGCAGTTTCTCAGAAAGCTTATTTCCAGTTTTGAACGGAAGATATTTCCTTTTTCACCATAGCCCTCTATGGGCTTCCAAATATCCCTTTGCCAATTCCACAAGAACAGCCTTAGCGGAAGGCTTTTTGAAGGGAAAGATGTAACTCTGTGAGATGAATTAACAGAACACAGAGCAGTTTCTCAGAAAGCTTCTTTCCAGTTTTGAACGGAAGATATTTCCTTTTTCACCATAGCCCTCCATGGGCTTCCAAATATCCCTTTACAAATTCCACAAGAACAGCCTTAGCGAAAGGCTTCTTGAAGGGAAAGATGTAACTCTGTGAGATGAATTAACAGAACACAGAGCAGTTTCTCAGAAAGCTTCTTTCCAGTTTTGAACGGAAGATATTTCCTTTTTCACCATAGGCCTCTATGGGCTTCCAAATATCCCTTTGCCAATTCCACAAGAACAGCCTTAGCGAAAGGCTTCTTGAAGGGAAAGATGTAACTCTGTGAGATGAATTAACAGAACACAGAGCAGTTTCTCAGAAAGCTTCTTTCCAGTTTAGAACGGAAGATATTTCCTTTTTAACTATAGCCCTCTATGGGCTTCCAAATATCCCTTTGCCAATTCCACAAGAACAGCCTTAGCGAAAGGCTTCTTGAAGGGAAAGATGTAACTCTGTGAGATGAATTAACAGAACACAGAGCAGTTTCTCAGAAAGCATCTTTCCACTTTTGAACGGAAGATATTTCCTTTTTCACCATAGCCCTCTAAGGGCTTCCAAATATCCCTTTGCCAATTCCACAAGAACAGCCTTAGCGAAAGGCTTCTTGAAGGGAAAGATGTAACTCTGTGAGATGAATTAACAGAACACAGAGCAGTTTCTCAGAAAGCTTCTTTCCAGTTTTGAACGGAATATATTTGCTTTTTCACCATAGCCCTCTATGGGCTTCCAAATATCCCTTTGCCAATTCCACAAGAACAGCCTTAGCGAAAGGCTTCTTGAAGGGAAAGATGTAACTCTGTGAGATGAATTAACAGAACACAGAGCAGTTTCTCAGAAAGCTTCTTTCCAGTTTTGAACGGAAGATATTTCCTTTTTCACCATAGCCCTCTATGGGCTTCATAATATCCCTTTCCCAATTCCACAAGAACAGCCTTAGCGAAAGGCTTCTTGAAGGGAAAGATGTAACTCTGTGAGTTGAATTAACAGAACACAGAGCAGTTTCTCAGAAAGCTTCTTTCCAGTTTTGAACGGAAGATATTTCCTTTTTCACCATAGCCCTCTATGGGCTTCCAAATATCCCTTTGCTAATTCCACAAGAACAGCCTTAGTGAAAGGCTTCTTGAAGGGAAAGATGTAACTCTGTGAGATGAATTAACAGAACACAGAGCAGTTTCTCAGAAAGCTTCTTTCCAGTTTTGAACGGAAGATATTTCCTTTTTCACCATAGCCCTCTATGGTCTTCCAAATATCCCTTTGCCAATTCCACAAGAACAGCCTTAGCGAAAGGCTTCTTGAAGGGAAAGATGTAACTCTGTGAGATGAATTAACAGAACACAGAGCAGTTTCTCAGAAAGCTTGTTTCCAGTTTTGAACGGAAGATATTTCCTTTTTCACCATAGCCCTCTATGGGCTTCCAAATATCCCTTTGCCAATTCCACAAGAACAGCCTTAGCGAAAGGCTTCTTGAAGGGAAAGATGTAACTCTGTGAGATGAAGTAACAGAACAGAGAGCAGTTTCTCAGAAAGCTTCTTTCCAGTTTTGAACGGAAGATATTTCCTTTTTCACCATAGCCCTCTATGGGCTTCCAAATATCCCTTTGCCAATTCCACAAGAACAGCCTTAGCGAAAGGCTTCTTGAAGGGAAAGATGTAACTCTGTGAGAGGAATTAACAGAACACAGAGCAGTTTCTCAGAAAGCTTCTTTCCAGTTTTGAACGGAAGATATTTCCTTTTTCACTATAGCCCTCTATGGGCTTCCAAATATCCCTTTGCCAATTCCACAAGAACAGCCTTAGCGAAAGGCTTCTTGAAGGGAAAGATGTAACTCTGTGAGATGAATTAACAGAACACAGAGCAGTTTCTCAGAAAGCATCTTTCCACTTTTGAACGGAAGATATTTCCTTTTTCACCATAGCCCTCTAAGGGCTTCCAAATATCCCTTTGCCAATTCCACAAGAACAGCCTTAGCGAAAGGCTTCTTGAAGGGAAAGATGTAACTCTGTGAGATGAATTAACAGAACACAGAGCAGTTTCTCAGAAAGCTTCTTTCCAGTTTTGAACGGAAGATATTTCCTTTTTCACCATAGCCCTCTATGGGCTTCCAAATATCCCTTTGCCAATTCCACAAGAACAGCCTTAGCGAAAGGCTTCTTGAAGGAAAAGATGTAACTCTGTGAGATGAATTAACAGAACACAGAGCAGTTTCTCAGAAAGCTTCTTTCCAGTTTTGAACGGAAGATATTTCCTTTTTCACCATAGGCCTCTATGGGCTTCCAAATATCCCTTTGCCAATTCCACAAGAACAGCCTTAGCGAAAGGCTTCTTGAAGGGAAAGATGTAACTCTGTGAGATGAATTAACAGAACACAGAGCAGTTTCTCAGAAAGCTTCTTTCCAGTTTTGAACGGAAGATATTTCCTTTTTCACCATAGCCCTCTATGGGCTTCCAAATATCCCTTTGCCAATTCCACAAGAACAGCCTTAGCGAAAGGCTTCTTGAAGGGAAAGATGTAACTCTGTGAGATGAATTAACAGAACACAGAGCAGTTTCTCAGAAAGCTTCTTTCCAGTTTTGAACGGAAGATATTTCCTTTTTCACCATAGCCCTCTATGGGCTTCCAAATATCCCTTTGCCAATTCCACAAGAACAGCCTTAGCGAAAGGCTTCTTGAAGGGAAAGATGTAACTCTGTGAGATGAATTAACAGAACACAGAGCAGTTTCTCAGAAAGCTTCTTTCCAGTTTTGAACGGAAGATATTTCCTTTTTCACCATAGCCCTCTATGGGCTTCCAAATATCCCTTTGACAATTCCACAAGAACAGCCTTAGCGAAAGGCTTCTTGAAGGGAAAGATGTAACTCTGTGAGATGAATTAACAGAACACAGAGCAGTTTCTCAGAAAGCTTCTTTCCAGTTTTGAACGGAAGGTATTTCCTTTTTCACCGTAGCCCTCTATGGGCTTCCAAATATCCCTTTGCCAATTCCCGAAGAACAGCCTTAGCGAAAGGCTTCTTGAAGGGAAAGATGTAACTCTGTGAGATGAATTAACAGAACACAGAGCAGTTTCTCACAAAGCTTCTTTCCAGTTTTGAACGGAAGATATTTCCTTTTTCACCATAGCCCTCTATGGGCTTCCAAATATCCCTTTGATAATTCCAGAAGAACAGCCTTAGCGAAAGGTTTCTTGAAGGGAAAGATGTAACTCTGTGAGATGAATTAACAGAACACAGAGCAGTTTCTCAGAAAGCTTCTTTCCAGTTTTGAACGGAAGATATTTCCTTTTTCACCATAGCCCTCTATGGGCTTCCAAATATCCCTTTGCCAATTCCACAAGAACAGCCTGAGCGAAAGGCTTCTTGAAGGGAAAGATGTAACTCTATGAGATGAATTAACAGAACACAGAGCAGTGTCTCAGAAAGATTCTTTCCAGTTTTGAACGGAAGATATTTCCTTTTAGACCATAGCCCTCTATGGGCTTCCAAATATCCCTTTGCCAATTCCACAAGAACAGCCTTAGCGAAAGGCTTCTTGAAGGGAAAGATGTAACTCTGTGGGATGAATTAACAGAACACAGAGCAGTTTCTCAGAAAGCTTCTTTCCAGTTTTGAACGGAAGATATTTCCTTTTTCACCATAGGCCTCTATGGGCTTCCAAATATCCCTTTGCCAATTCCACAAGAACAGCCTTAGCGTAAGGCTTCTTGAAGGGAAAGATGTAACTCTGTGAGATGAATTAACAGAACACAGAGCAGTTTCTCAGAAAGCTTCTTTCCAGTTTTGAACGGAAGATATTTCCTTTTTCACCATAGCCCTCTATGGGCATCCAAATATCCTTTTGCCAATTCCACAAGAACAGCCTTAGCGAAAGGCTTCTTGAAGGGAAAGATGTAACTCTGTGAGATGAATTAACAGAACACAGAGCAGTTTCTCAGAAAGCTTCTTTCCAGTTTTGAACGGAAGATATTTCCTTTTTCACCATAGCCCTCTATGGGCTTCCAAATATCCCTTTGCCAATTCCACAAGAACAGCCTTAGCGAAAGGCTTCTTGAAGGGAAAGATGTAACTCTGTGAGATGAATTAAGAGAACACAGAGCAGTTTCTCAGTAAGCTTCTTTCCAGTTTTGAACGGAAGGTATTTCCTTTTTCACCGTAGCCCTCTATGGGCTTCCAAATAACCCTTTGCCAATTCCCGAAGAACAGCCTTAGCGAAAGGCTTCTTGAAGGGAAAGATGTAACTCTGTGAGATGAATTAACAGAACACAGAGCAGTTTCTCACAAAGCTTCTTTCCAGTTTTGAACGGAAGATATTTCCTTTTTCACCATAGCCCTCTATGGGCTTCCAAATATCCCTTTGATAATTCCACAAGAACAGCCTTAGCGAAAGGTTTCTTGAAGGGAAAGATGTAACTCTGTGAGATGAATTAACAGAACACAGAGCAGTTTCTCAGAAAGCTTCTTTCCAGTTTTGAACGGAAGATATTTCCTTTTTCACCATAGCCCTCTATGGGCTTCCAAATATCCCTTTGCCAATTCCACAAGAACAGCCTTAGCGAAAGGCTTCTTGAAGGGAAAGATGTAACTCTATGAGATGAATTAACAGAACACAGAACAGTGTCTCAGAAAGCTTCTTTCCAGTTTTGAACGGAAGATATTTCCTTTTAGACCATAGCCCTCTATGGGCTTCCAAATATCCCTTTGCCAATTCCACAAGAACAGCCTTAGCGAAAGGCTTCTTGAAGGGAAAGATGTAACTCTGTGAGATGAATTAACAGAACACAGAGCAGTTTCTCAGTAAGCTTCTTTCCAGTTTTGAACGGAAGGTATTTTCTTTTTCACCGTAGCCCTCTATGGGCTTCCAAATATCCCTTTGCCAATTCCCGAAGAACAGCCTTAGCGAAAGGCTTCTTGAAGGGAAAGATGTAACTCTGTGAGATGAATTAACAGAACACAGAGCAGTTTCTCACAAAGCTTCTTTCCAGTTTTGAACGGAAGATATTTCCTTTTTCACCATAGCCCTCTATGGGCTTCCAAATATCCCTTTGATAATTCCACAAGAACAGCCTTAGCGAAAGGTTTCTTGAAGGGAAAGATGTAACTCTGTGAGATGAATTAACAGAACACAGAGCAGTTTCTCAGAAAGCTTCTTTCCAGTTTTGAACGGAAGATATTTCCTTTTTCACCATAGCCCTCTATGGGCTTCCAAATATCCCTTTGCCAATTCCACAAGAACAGCCTTAGCGAAAGGCTTCTTGAAGGGAAAGATGTAACTCTATGAGATGAATTAACAGAACACAGAGCAGTGTCTCAGAAAGCTTCTTTCCAGTTTTGAACGGAAGATATTTCCTTTTAGACCATAGCCCTCTATGGGCTTCCAAATATCCCTTTGCCAATTCCACAAGAACAGCCTTAGCGACAGGCTTCTTGAAGGGAAAGATGTAACTCTGTGAGATGAATTAACAGAACACAGAGCAGTTTCTCAGAAAGCTTCTTTCCAGTTTTGAACGGAAGATATTTCCTTTTTCACCATAGGCCTCTATGGGCTTCCAAATATCCCTTTGCCAATTCCACAAGAACAGCCTTAGCGTAAGGCTTCTTGAAGGGAAAGATGTAACTCTGTGAGATGAATTAACAGAACACAGAGCAGTTTCTCAGAAAGCTTCTTTCCAGTTTTGAACGGAAGATATTTCCTTTTTCACCATAGCCCTCTATGGGCATCCAAATATCCCTTTGCCAATTCCACAAGAACAGCCTTAGCGAAAGGCTTCTTGAAGGGAAAGATGTAACTCTGTGAGATGAATTAACAGAACACAGAGCAGTTTCTCAGAAAGCTTCTTTCCAGTTTTGAACGGAAGATATTTCCTTTTTCACCATAGCCCTCTATGGGCTTCCAAATATCCCTTTGCCAATTCCACTAGAACAGCCTTAGCCGAAGGCTTCTTGAAGGGAAAGATGTAACTCTGTGAGATGAATTAACAGAACACAGAGCAGTTTCTCAGAAAGCTTCTTTCCAGTTTTGAACGGAAGATATTTCCTTTTTCACCATAGCCCTCTATGGGCTTCCAAATATCCCTTTACAAATTCCACAAGAACAGCCTTAGCGAAAGGCTTCTTGAAGGGAAAGATGTAACTCTGTGAGATGAATTAACAGAACACAGAGCAGTTTCTCAGAAAGCTTCTTTCCAGTTTTGAACGGAAGATATTACCTTTTTCACCGTAGCCCTCTATGGGCTTCCACATATCCCTTTGCCAATTCTCCCAGAACAGACTTAGCGAAAGGCTTCTTGAAGGGAAAGATGTAACTCTGTGAGATGAATTAACAGAACACAGAGCAGTTTCTCAGAAAGCTTCTTTCCAGTTTTGAACGGAAGATATTTCCTTTTTCACCATAGCCCTCTATGGGCTTCCAAATATCCCTTTGCCAATTCCACAAGAACAGCCTTAGCGAAAGGCTTCTTGAAGGGAAAGATGTAACTCTGTGAGATGAATTAACAGAACACAGAGCAGTTTCTCAGAAACCTTCTTTCCAGTTTTGAACGGAAGATATTTCCTTTTTCACCATAGGCCTCTATGGGCTTCCAAATATCCCTTTGCCAATTCCACAAGAACAGCCTTAGCGAAAGGCTTCTTGAAGGGAAAGATGTAACTCGGTGAGATGAATTAACAGAACACAGAGCAGTTTCTCAGAAAGCTTCTTTCCAGTTTTGAACGGAAGATATTTCCTTTTTCACCATAGCCCTCTATGGGCTTCCAAATATCCCTTTGCCAATTCCACAAGAACAGCCTTAGCGAAAGGCTTCTTGAAGGGAAAGATGTAACTCTGTGAGATGAATTAACAGAACACAGAGCAGTTTCTCAGAAACCTTCTTTCCAGTTTTGAACGGAAGATATTTCCTTTTTCACCATTGGCCTCTATGGGCTTCCAAATATCCCTTTGCCAATTCCACAAGAACAGCCTTAGCGAAAGGCTTCTAGAAGGGAAAGATGTAACTCTGTGAGATGAATTAACAGAAAACAGAGCAGTTTCTCAGAAAGCTTCTTTCCAGTTTTGAACGGAAGATATTTCCTTTTTCACCATACCCCTCTATGGGCTTCCAAATATCCCTTTGCCAATTCCAAAAGAACAGCCTTAGCGAAAGGCTTCTTGAAGGGAAAGATGTAACTCTGTGAGATGAATTAACAGAACACAGAGCAGTTTCTCAGAAAGCTTCTTTCCAATTTTGAACGGAAGATATTTCCTTTTTCACCATAGCCCTCTATGGGCTTCCAAATATCCCTTTGCCAATTCCACAAGAACAGCCTTAGCGAAAGGCTTCTTGAAGGGAAAGATGTAACTCTGTGAGATGAATTAACAGAACACAGAGCAGTTTCTCAGAAAGCTTCTTTCCAGTTTTGAACGGAAGATATTTCCTTTTTCACCATAGCCCTCTATGGGCTTCCAAATATCCCTTTGACAATTCCACAAGAACAGCCTTAGCGAAAGGCTTCTTGAAGGGAAAGATGTAACTCTGTGAGATGAATTAACAGAACACAGAGCAGTTTCTCAGTAAGCTTCTTTCCAGTTTTGAACGGAAGGTATTTCCTTTTTCACCGTAGCCCTCTATGGGCTTCCAAATATCCCTTTGCCAATTCCCGAAGAACAGCCTTAGCGAAAGGCTTCTTGAAGGGAAAGATGTAACTCTGTGAGATGAATTAACAGAACACAGAGCAGTTTCTCAGAAAGCTTCTTTCCAGTTTTGAATGGAAAATATTTCCTTTTTCACCATAGCCCTCTATGGGCTTCCAAATATCCCTTTGCCAATTCCACAAGAACAGCCTTAGCGAAAGGCTTCTTGAAGGGAAAGATGTAACTCTGTGAGATGAATTAACAGAACACAGAGCAGTTTCTCAGAAACCTTCTTTCCAGTTTTGAACGGAAGATATTTCCTTTTTCACCATAGGCCTCTATGGGCTTCCAAATATCCCTTTGCCAATTCCACAAGAACAGCCTTAGCGAAAGGCTTCTTGAAGGGAAAGATGTAACTCTGTGAGATGAATTAACAGAACACAGAGCAGTTTCTCAGAAAGCTTCTTTCCAGTTTTGAACGGAAGGTATTTCCTTTTTCACCATAGCCCTCTATGGTCTTCCAAATATCCCTTTGAAAATTCCCCAAGAACAGCCTTAGCGAAAGGCTTCTTGAAGGGAAAGATGTAACTCTGTGAGATGAATTAACAGAACACAGAGCAGTTTCTCAGAAAGGTTCTTTCTAGTTTTGAACGGAAGATATTTCCTTTTTCACCATAGCCCTCTAGTGATTCCAAATATCCCTTTGCCAATACCACAAGAACAGCCTTAGCGAAAGGTTTCTTGAAGGGAAAGATGTAACTCTGTGAGATGAATTAACAGAACACAGAGCAGTTTCTCAGAAAGCTTCTTTCCAGTTTTGAACGGAAGATATTTCCTTTTTCACTATAGCCCTCTATGGGCTTCCAAATATCCCTTTGCCAATTCCACAAGAACAGCCTTAGCGAAAGGCTTCTTGAAGGGAAAGATGTAACTCTGTGAGATGAATTAACAGAACACAGAGCAGTTTCTCAGAAAGCTTCTTTCCACTTTTGAACGGAAGATATTTCCTTTTTCACCATAGCCCTCTATGGGCTTCCAAATATCCCTTTGCCAATTCCACAACAACAGCCTTAGCGAAAGGCTTCTTGAAGGGAAAGATGTAACTCTGTGAGATGAATTAACAGAACACAGAGCAGTTTCTCAGAAAGCTTCTTTCCAGTTTTGAACGGAAGATATTTCCTTTTTCACCATAGGCCTCTATGGGCTTCCAAATATCCCTTTGCCAATTCCACAAGAACAGCCTTAGCGAAAGGCTTCTTGAAGGGAAAGATGTAACTCTGTGAGATGAATTAACAGAACACAGAGCAGTTTCTCAGAAAGCTTCTTTCCAGTTTTGAACGGAAGATATTTCCTTTTTCACCATAGCCCTCTATGGGCTTCCAAATATCCCTTTGCCAATTCCACAAGAACAGCCTTAGCGGAAGGCTTCTTGAAGGGAAAGATGTAACTCTGTGAGATGAATTAACAGAACACAGAGCAGTTTCTCAGAAAGCTTCTTTCCAGTTTTGAACGGAAGATATTTCCTTTTTCACCATAGCCCTCTATGGGCTTCCAAATATCCCTTTACAAATTCCACAAGAACAGCCTTAGCGAAAGGCTTCTTGAAGGGAAAGATGTAACTCTGTGAGATGAATTAACAGAACACAGAGCAGTTTCTCAGAAAGCTTCTTTCCAGTTTTGAACGGAAGATATTACCTTTTTCACCGTAGCCCTCTATGGGCTTCCAAATATCCCTTTGCCAATTCTCCCAGAACAGACTTAGCGAAAGGCTTCTTGAAGGGAAAGATGTAACTCTGTGAGATGAATTAACAGAACACAGAGCAGTTTCTCAGAAAGCTTCTTTCCAGTTTTGAACGGAAGATATTTCCTTTTTCACCATAGCCCTCTAAGGGCTTCCAAATATCCCTTTGCCAATTCCACAAGAACAGCCTTAGCGAAAGGCTTCTTGAAGGGAAAGATGTAACTCTGTGAGATGAATTAACAGAACACAGAGCAGTTTCTCAGAAAGCTTCTTTCCAGTTTTCAACGGAAGATGTTTCCTTTTTCACCATAGCCCTCTATGGGCTTCCAAATATCCCTTTGCCAATTCCACAAGAAGAGCCTTAGCGAAAGGCTTCTTGAAGGGAAAGATGTAACTCTGTGAGATGAATTAACAGAACACAGAGCAGTTTCTCAGAAAGCTTCTTTCCAGTTTTGAACGGAAGATATTTCCTTTTTCACCATAGCCCTCTATGGGCTTCCAAATATCCCTTTGCCAATTCCACAAGAACAGCCTTAGCGAAAGGCTTCTTGAAGGAAAAGATGTAACTCTGTGAGATGAATTAACAGAACACAGAGCAGTTTCTCAGAAAGCTTCTTTCCAGTTTTGAACGGAAGATATTTCCTTTTTCACCATAGGCCTCTATGGGCTTCCAAATATCCCTTTGCCAATTCCAAAAGAACAGCCTTAGCGAAAGGCTTCTTGAAGGGAAAGATGTAACTCTGTGAGATGAATTAACAGAACACAGAGCAGTTTCTCAGAAACCTTCTTTCCAGTTTTGAACGGAAGATATTTCCTTTTTCACCATAGGCCTCTATGGGCTTCCAAATATCCCTTTGCCAATTCCACAAGAACAGCCTTAGCGAAAGGCTTCTTGAAGGGAAAGATGTAACTCTGTGAGATGAATTAACAGAACACAGAGCAGTTTCTCAGAAAGCTTCTTTCCAGTTTTGAACGGAAGGTATTTCCTTTTTCACCATAGCCCTCTATGGTCTTCCAAATATCCCTTTGAAAATTCCCCAAGAACAGCCTTAGCGAAAGGCTTCTTGAAGGGAAAGATGTAACTCTGTGAGATGAATTAACAGAACACAGAGCAGTTTCTCAGAAAGGTTCTTTCTAGTTTTGAACGGAAGATATTTCCTTTTTCACCATAGCCCTCTAGGGACTTCCAAATATCCCTTTGCCAATACCACAAGAACAGCCTTAGCGAAAGGTTTCTTGAAGGGAAAGATGTAACTCTGTGAGATGAATTAACAGAACACAGAGCAGTTTCTCAGAAAGCTTCTTTCCAGTTTTGAACGGAAGATATTTCCTTTTTCACTATAGCCCTCTATGGGCTTCCAAATATCCCTTTGCCAATTCCACAAGAACAGCCTTAGCGAAAGGCTTCTTGAAGGGAAAGATGTAACTCTGTGAGATGAATTAACAGAACACAGAGCAGTTTCTCAGAAAGCTTCTTTCCACTTTTGAACGGAAGATATTTCCTTTTTCACCATAGCCCTCTATGGGCTTCCAAATATCCCTTTGCCAATTCCACAAGAACAGCCTTAGCGAAAGGCTTCTTGAAGGGAAAGATGTAACTCTGTGAGATGAATTAACAGAACACAGAGCAGTTTCTCAGAAAGCTTCTTTCCAGTTTTGAACGGAAGATATTTCCTTTTTCACCATAGGCCTCTATGGGCTTCCAAATATCCCTTTGCCAATTCCACAAGAACAGCCTTAGCGAAAGGCTTCTTGAAGGGAAAGATGTAACTCTGTGAGATGAATTAACAGAACACAGAGCAGTTTCTCAGAAAGCTTCTTTCCAGTTTTGAACGGAAGATATTTCCTTTTTCACCATAGCCCTCTATGGGCTTCCAAATATCCCTTTGCCAATTCCACAAGAACAGCCTTAGCGGAAGGCTTCTTGAAGGGAAAGATGTAACTCTGTGAGATGAATTAACAGAACACAGAGCAGTTTCTCAGAAAGCTTCTTTCCAGTTTTGAACGGAAGATATTTCCTTTTTCACCATAGCCCTCTATGGGCTTCCAAATATCCCTTTACAAATTCCACAAGAACAGCCTTAGCGAAAGGCTTCTTGAAGGGAAAGATGTAACTCTGTGAGATGAATTAACAGAACACAGAGCAGTTTCTCAGAAAGCTTCTTTCCAGTTTTGAACGGAAGATATTACCTTTTTCACCGTAGCCCTCTATGGGCTTCCAAATATCCCTTTGCCAATTCTCCCAGAACAGACTTAGCGAAAGGCTTCTTGAAGGGAAAGATGTAACTCTGTGAGATGAATTAACAGAACACAGAGCAGTTTCTCAGAAAGCTTCTTTCCAGTTTTGAACGGAAGATATTTCCTTTTTCACCATAGCCCTCTAAGGGCTTCCAAATATCCCTTTGCCAATTCCACAAGAACAGCCTTAGCGAAAGGCTTCTTGAAGGGAAAGATGTAACTCTGTGAGATGAATTAACAGAACACAGAGCAGTTTCTCAGAAAGCTTCTTTCCAGTTTTCAACGGAAGATGTTTCCTTTTTCACCATAGCCCTCTATGGGCTTCCAAATATCCCTTTGCCAATTCCACAAGAAGAGCCTTAGCGAAAGGCTTCTTGAAGGGAAAGATGTAACTCTGTGAGATGAATTAACAGAACACAGAGCAGTTTCTCAGAAAGCTTCTTTCCAGTTTTGAACGGAAGATATTTCCTTTTTCACCATAGCCCTCTATGGGCTTCCAAATATCCCTTTGCCAATTCCACAAGAACAGCCTTAGCGAAAGGCTTCTTGAAGGAAAAGATGTAACTCTGTGAGATGAATTAACAGAACACAGAGCAGTTTCTCAGAAAGCTTCTTTCCAGTTTTGAACGGAAGATATTTCCTTTTTCACCATAGGCCTCTATGGGCTTCCAAATATCCCTTTGCCAATTCCAAAAGAACAGCCTTAGCGAAAGGCTTCTTGAAGGGAAAGATGTAACTATGTGAGATGAATTAACAGAACACAGAGCAGTTTCTCAGAAAGCTTCTTTCCAGTTTTGAACGGAAGATATTTCCTTTTTCACCATAGCCCTCTATGGGCTTCCAAATATCCCTTTGCCAATTCCACAAGAACAGCCTTAGCGAAAGGCTTCTTGAAGGGAAAGATGTAACTCTGTGAGATGAATTAACAGAACACAGAGCAGTTTCTCAGAAAGCTTCTTTCCAGTTTTGAACGGAAGATATTTCCTTTTTCACCATAGCCCTCTATGGGCTTCCAAATATCCCTTTGCCAATTCCACAAGAACAGCCTTAGCGAAAGGCTTCTTGAAGGGAAAGATGTAACTCTGTGAGATGAATTAACAGAACACAGAGCAGTTTCTCAGAAACCTTCTTTCCAGTTTTGAACGGAAGATATTTCCTTTTTCACCATAGGCCTCTATGGGCTTCCAAATATCCCTTTGACAATTCCACAAGAACAGCCTTAGCGAAAGGCTTCTTGAAGGGAAAGATGTAACTCTGTGAGATGAATTAACAGAACACAGAGCAGTTTCTCAGTAAGCTTCTTTCCAGTTTTGAACGGAAGGTAATTCCTTTTTCACCGTAGCACTCTATGGGCTTCCAAATATCCCTTTGCCAATTCCCGAAGAACAGCCTTAGCGAAAGGCTTCTTGAAGGGAAAGATGTAACTCTGTGAGATGAATTAACAGAACACAGAGCAGTTTCTCACAAAGCTTCTTTCCAGTTTTGAACGGAAGATATTTCCTTTTTCACCATAGCCCTCTATGGGCTTCCAAATATCCCTTTGATAATTCCACAAGAACAGCCTTAGCGAAAGGTTTCTTGAAGGGAAAGATGTAACTCTGTGAGATGAATTAACAGAACACAGAGCAGTTTCTCAGAAAGCTTCTTTCCAGTTTTGAACGGAAGATATTCCCTTTTTCACCATAGCCCTCTATGGGCTTCCAAATATCCCTTTGCCAATTCCACAAGAACAGCCTTAGCGAAAGGCTTCTTGAAGGGAAAGATGTAACTCTATGAGATGAATTAACAGAACACAGAGCAGTGTCTCAGAAAGCTTCTTTCCAGTTTTGAACGGAAGATATTTCCTTTTAGACCATAGCCCTCTATGGGCTTCCAAATATCCCTTTGCCAATTCTCCCAGAACAGACTTAGCGAAAGGCTTCTTGAAGGGAAAGATGTAACTCTGTGAGATGAATTAACAGAACACAGAGCAGTTTCTCAGAAAGCTTCTTTCCAGTTTTGAACGGAAGATATTTCCTTTTTCACCATAGCCCTCTAATGGCTTCCAAATATCCCTTTGCCAATTCCACAAGAACAGCCTTAGCGAAAGGCTTCTTGAAGGGAAAGATGTAACTCTGTGAGATGAATTAACAGAACACAGAGCAGTTTCTCAGAAAGCTTCTTTCCAGTTTTCAACGGAAGATGTTTCCTTTTTCACCATAGCCCTCTATGGGCTTCCAAATATCCCTTTGCCAATTCCACAAGAAGAGCCTTAGCGAAAGGCTTCTTGAAGGGAAAGATGTAACTCTGTGAGATGAATTAACAGAACACAGAGCAGTTTCTCAGAAAGCTTCTTTCCAGTTTTGAACGGAAGATATTTCCTTTTTCACCATAGCCCTCTATGGGCTTCCAAATATCCCTTTGCCAATTCCACAAGAACAGCCTTAGCGAAAGGCTTCTTGAAGGAAAAGATGTAACTCTGTGAGATGAATTAACAGAACACAGAGCAGTTTCTCAGAAAGCTTCTTTCCAGTTTTGAACGGAAGATATTTCCTTTTTCACCATAGGCCTCTATGGGCTTCCAAATATCCCTTTGCCAATTCCAAAAGAACAGCCTTAGCGAAAGGCTTCTTGAAGGGAAAGATGTAACTATGTGAGATGAATTAACAGAACACAGAGCAGTTTCTCAGAAAGCTTCTTTCCAGTTTTGAACGGAAGATATTTCCTTTTTCACCATAGCCCTCTATGGGCTTGCAAATATCCCTTTGCCAATTCCACAAGAACAGCCTTAGCGAAAGGCTTCTTGAAGGGAAAGATGTAACTCTGTGAGATGAATTAACAGAACACAGAGCAGTTTCTCAGAAAGCTTCTTTCCAGTTTTGAACGGAAGATATTTCCTTTTTCACCATAGCCCTCTATGGGCTTCCAAATATCCCTTTGCCAATTCCACAAGAACAGCCTTAGCGAAAGGCTTCTTGAAGGGAAAGATGTAACTCTGTGAGATGAATTAACAGAACACAGAGCAGTTTCTCAGAAAGCTTCTTTCCAGTTTTGAACGGAAGATATTTCCTTTTTCACCATAGCCCTCTATGGGCTTCCAAATATCCCTTTGACAATTCCACAAGAACAGCCTTAGCGAAAGGCTTCTTGAAGGGAAAGATGTAACTCTGTGAGATGAATTAACAGAACACAGAGCAGTTTCTCAGAAAGCTTCTTTCCAGTTTTGAACGGAAGGTATTTCCTTTTTCACCATAGCCCTCTATGGGCTTCCAAATATCCCTTTGCCAATTCCCGAAGAACAGCCTTAGCGAAAGGCTTCTTGAAGGGAAAGATGTAACTCTGTGAGATGAATTAACAGAACACAGAGCAGTTTCTCAGAAAGCTTCTTTCCAGTTTTGAACGGAAGATATTTCCTTTTTCACTATAGCCCTCTATGGGCTTCCAAATATCCCTTTGCCAATTCCACAACAACAGCCTTAGCGAAAGGCTTCTTGAAGGGAAAGATGTAACTCTGTGAGATGAATTAACAGAACACAGAGCAGTTTCTCAGAAAGCTTCTTTCCACTTTTGAACGGAAGATATTTCCTTTTTCACCATAGCCCTCTATGGGCTTCCAAATATCCCTTTGCCAATTCCACAAGAACAGCCTTAGCGAAAGGCTTCTTGAAGGGAAAGATGTAACTCTGTGAGATGAATTAACAGAACACAGAGCAGTTTCTCCGAAAGCTTCTTTCCAGTTTTGAACGGAAGATATTTCCTTTTTCACCATAGGCCTCTATGGGCTTCCAAATATCCCTTTGCCAATTCCACAAGAACAGCCTTAGCGAAAGGCTTCTTTAAGGGAAAGATGTAACTCTGTGAGATGAATTAACAGAACACAGAGCAGTTTCTCAGAAAGCTTGTTTCCAGTTTTAAACGGAAGATATTTCCTTTTTCACCATAGCCCTCTATGGGCTTCCAAATATCCCTTTGCCAATTCCACAAGAACAGCCTTAGCGAAAGCCTTCTTGAAGGGAAAGATGTAACTCTGTGAGATGAATTAACAGAACACAGAGCAGTTTCTCAGAAAGCTTCTTTCCAGTTTTGAACGGAAGATATTTCCTTTTTCACCATAGCCCTCTTTGGGCTTCCAAATATCCCTTTGCCAATTCCACAAGAACAGCCTTAGCGAAAGGCTTCTTGAAGGGAAAGATGTAACTCTGTGAGATGAATTAACAGAACACAGAGCAGTTTCTCAGAAAGCTTCTTTCCAGTTTTGAACGAAAGATATTTCCTTTTTCATCATAGCCCTCTATGGGCTTCCAAATATCCCTTTGCCAATTCCACAAGAACAGCCTTAGCGAAAGGCTTCTTGAAGGGAAAAATGTAACTCTGTGAGATGAATTAACAGAACACAGAGCAGTTTCTCAGAAAGCTTCTTTCCAGTTTTGAACGGAAGTTATTTTCTTTTTCACCTTAGCCCTCTATGGGCTTCCAAATATCCCTTTGCCAATTCCACAAGAACAGCCTTAGCGAAAGGCTTCTTGAAGGGAAAGATGTAACTCTGTGAGATGAATTAACAGAACACAGAGCAGTTTCTCAGAAAGCTTCTTTCCAGTTTTGAACGGAAGATATTTCCTTTTTCACCTTAGGCCTCTATGGGCTTCCAAATATCCCTTTGCCAATTCCACAAGAACAGCCTTAGCGAAAGGCTTCTTGAAGGGAAAGATGTAACTCTGTGAGATGAATTAACAGAACACAGAGCAGTTTCTCAGAAAGCTTCTTTCCAATTTTGAACGGAAGATATTTCCTTTTTCACCATAGCCCTCTATGGGCTTCCAAATATCCCTTTGCCAATTACACAAGAACAGCCTTAGCGAAAGGCTTCTTGAAGGGAAAGATGTAACTCTGTGAGATGAATTAACAGAACACAGAGCAGTTTCTCAGAAAGCTTCTTTCCAGTTTTGAACGGAAGTATTTCCTTTTTCACCATAGCCCTCTATGGGCTTCCAAATATCCCTTTGCCAATTCCACAAGAACAGCCTTAGCGAAAGGCTTCTTGAAGGGAAAGATGTAACTCTGTGAGATGAATTAACAAAACACAGAGCAGTTTCTCAGAAAGCTTCTTTCCAGTTTTGAACGGAAGATATTTCCTTTTTCACCATAGCCCTCTTTGGGCTTCCAAATATCCCTTTGCCAATTCCACAAGAACAGCCTTAGCGAAAGGCTTCTTGAAGGGAAAGATGTAACTCTGTGAGATGAATTAACAGAACACAGAGCAGTTTCTCAGAAAGCTTCTTTCCAGTTTTGAACGGAAGATATTTCCTTTTTCACCATAGCCCTCTATGGGCTTCCAAATATCCCTTTGACAATTCCACAAGAACAGCCTTAGCGAAAGGCTTCTTGAAGGGAAAGATGTAACTCTGTGAGATGAATTAACAGAACACAGAGCAGTTTCTCCGTAAGCTTCTTTCCAGTTTTGAACGGAAGGTATTTCCTTTTTCACCGTAGCCCTCTATGGGCTTCCAAATATCCCTTTGCCAATTCCCGAAGAACAGCCTTAGCGAAAGGCTTCTTGAAGGGAAAGATGTAACTCTGTGAGATGAATTAACAGAACACAGAGCAGTTTCTCACAAAGCTTCTTTCCAGTTTTGAACGGAAGATATTTCCTTTTTCACCATAGCCCTCTATGGGCTTCCAAATATCCCTTTGATAATTCCACAAGAACAGCCTTAGCGAAAGGTTTCTTGAAGGGAAAGATGTAACTCTGTGAGATGAATTAACAGAACACAGAGCAGTTTCTCAGAAAGCTTCTTTCCAGTTTTGAACGGAAGATATTTCCTTTTTCACCATAGCCCTCTATGGGCTTCCAAATATCCCTTTGCCAATTCCACAAGAACAGCCTTAGCGAAAGGCTTCTTGAAGGGAAAGATGTAACTCTGTGAGATGAATTAACAGAATACAGAGCAGTTTCTCAGAAAGGTTCTTTCCAGTTTTGAACGGAAGATATTTCCTTTTTCACCATAGGCCTCTATGGCCTTCGAAATATCCCTTTGCCAATTCCACAAGAACAGCCTTAGCGAAAGGCTTCTTGAAGGGAAAGATGTAACTCTGTGAGATGAATTAACAGAACACAGAGCAGTTTCTCAGAAAGCTTCTTTCCAGTTTTGAACGGAAGGTATTTCCTTTTTCACCATAGCCCTCTATGGGCTTCCAAATATCCCTTTGCCAATTCCCGAAGAACAGCCTTAGCGAAAGGCTTCTTGAAGGGAAAGATGTAACTCTGTGAGATGAATTAACAGAACACAGAGCAGTTTCTCAGAAAGCTTCTTTCCAGTTTTGAACGGAAGATATTTCCTTTTTCACCATAGCCCTCTATGGGCTTCCAAATATCCCTTTGCCAATTCCACAAGAACAGCCTTAGCGGAAGGCTTCTTGAAGGGAAAGATGTAACTCTGTGAGATGAATTAACAGAACACAGAGCAGTTTCTCAGAAAGCTTCTTTCCAGTTTTGAACGGAAGATATTTCCTTTTTCACCATAGCCCTCTATGGGCTTCCTAATATCCCTTTACAAATTCCACAAGAACAGCCTTAGCGAAAGGCTTCTTGAAGGGAAAGATGTAACTCTGTGAGATGAATTAACAGAACACAGAGCAGTTTCTCAGAAAGCTTCTTTCCAGTTTTGAACGGAAGATATTACCTTTTTCACCGTAGCCCTCTATGGGCTTCCAAATATCCCTTTGCCAATTCCACAAGAACAGCCTTAGCGAAAGGCTTCTTGAAGGGAAAGATGTAACTCTGTGAGATGAATTAACAGAACACAGAGCAGTTTCTCAGAAAGCTTCTTTCCAGTTTTGAACGGAAGATATTTCCTTTTTCACCATAGCCCTCTATGGGCTTCCAAATATCCCTTTGCCAATTCCAAAAGAACAGCCTTAGCGAAAGGCTTCTTGAAGGGAAAGATGTAACTCTGTGAGATGAATTAACAGAACACAGAGCAGTTTCTCAGAAAGCTTCTTTCCAGTTTTGAACGGAAGATATTTCCTTTTTCACCATAGGCCTCTATGGGCTTCCAAATATCCCTTTGCCAATTCCACAAGAACAGCCTTAGGGAAAGGCTTCTGAAGGGAAAGATGTAACTCTGTGAGATGAATTAACAGAACACAGAGCAGTTTCTCAGAAAGCTTCTTTCCAGTTTTGAACGGAAGGTAATTCCTTTTTCACCATAGCCCTCTATGGGCTTCCAAATATCCCTTTGCCAATTCCCCTAGAACAGCCTTAGCGAAAGGCTTCTTGAAGGGAAAGATGTGACTCTGTGAGATGAATTAACAGAACACAGAGCAGTTTCTCAGAAAGCTTCTTTCCAGTTTTGAACGGAAGATATTTCCTTTTTCACCATAGCCCTCTATGGGCTTCCAAATATGCCTTTGCCAATTCCACAAGAACAGCCTTAGCGAAAGGTTTCTTGAAGGGAAAGATGTAACTCTGTGAGATGAATTAACAGAACACAGAGCAGTTTCTCAGAAAGCTTCTTTCCAGTTTTGAACGGAAGGTATTTCCTTTTTCACCATAGCCCTCTATGGGCTTCCAAATATCCCTTTGCCAATTCCCCAAGAACAGCCTTAGCGAAAGGCTTCCTGAAGGGAAAGATGTAACTCTGTGAGATGAATTAACAGAACACAGAGCAGTTTCTCAGAAAGCTTCTTTCCAGTTTTGAACGGAAGATATTTCGTTTTTCACTATAGCCCTCTATGGGCTTCCAAATATCCCTTTGCCAATTCCACAACAACAGCCTTAGCGAAAGGCTTCTTGAAGGGAAAGATGTAACTCTGTGAGATGAATTAACAGAACACAGAGCAGTTTCTCAGAAAGCTTCTTTCCACTTTTGAACGGAAGATATTTCCTTTTTCACCATAGCCCTCTATGGGCTTCCAAATATCCCTTTGCCAATTCCACAAGAACAGCCTTAGCGAAAGGCTTCTTGAAGGGAAAGATGTAACTCTGTGAGATGAATTAACAGAACACAGAGCAGTTTCTCAGAAAGCTTCTTTCCAGTTTTGAACGGAAGATATTTCCTTTTTCACCATAGGCCTCTATGGGCTTCCAAATATCCCTTTGCCAATTCCACAAGAACAGCCTTAGCGAAAGGCTTCTTGAAGGGAAAGATGTAACTCTGTGAGATGAATTAACAGAACACAGAGCAGTTTCTCAGAAAGCTTCTTTCCAGTTTTGAACGGAAGATATTTCCTTTTTCACCATAGCCCTCTATGGGCTTCCAAATATCCCTTTGCCAATTCCACAAGAACAGCCTTAGCGAAAGCCTTCTTGAAGGGAAAGATGTAACTCTGTGAGATGAATTAACAGAACACAGAGCAGTTTCTCAGAAAGCTTCTTTCCAGTTTTGAACGGAAGATATTTCCTTTTTCACCATAGCCCTCTTTGGGCTTCCAAATATCCCTTTGCCAATTCCACAAGAACAGCCTTAGCGAAAGGCTTCTTGAAGGGAAAGATGTAACTCTGTGAGATGAATTAACAGAACACAGAGCAGTTTCTCAGAAAGCTTCTTTCCAGTTTTGAACGGAAGATATTTCCTTTTTCATCATAGCCCTCTATGGGCTTCCAAATATCCCTTTGCCAATTCCACAAGAACAGCCTTAGCGAAAGGCTTCTTGAAGGGAAAAATGTAACTCTGTGAGATGAATTAACAGAACACAGAGCAGTTTCTCAGAAAGCTTCTTTCCAGTTTTGAACGGAAGTTATTTTCTTTTTCACCTTAGCCCTCTATGGGCTTCCAAATATCCCTTTGCCAATTCCACAAGAACAGCCTTAGCGAAAGGCTTCTTGAAGGGAAAGATGTAACTCTGTGAGATGAATTAACAGAACACAGAGCAGTTTCTCAGAAAGCTTCCTTCCAGTTTTGAACGGAAGATATTTCCTTTTTCACCATAGGCCTCTATGGGCTTCCAAATATCCCTTTGCCAATTCCACAAGAACAGCCTTAGCGAAAGGCTTCTTGAAGGGAAAGATGTAACTCTGTGAGATGAATTAACAGAACACAGAGCAGTTTCTCAGAAAGCTTCTTTCCAATTTTGAACGGAAGATATTTCCTTTTTCACCATAGCCCTCTATGGGCTTCCAAATATCCCTTTGCCAATTCCACAAGAACAGCCTTAGCGAAAGGCTTCTTGAAGGGAAAGATGTAACTCTGTGAGATGAATTAACAGAACACAGAGCAGTTTCTCAGAAAGCTTCTTTCCAGTTTTGAACGGAAGTATTTCCTTTTTCACCATAGCCCTCTATGGGCTTCCAAATATCCCTTTGCCAATTCCACAAGAACAGCCTTAGCGAAAGGCTTCTTGAAGGGAAAGATGTAACTCTGTGAGATGAATTAACAGAACACAGAGCAGTTTCTCAGAAAGCTTCTTTCCAGTTTTGCACGGAAGATATTTCCTTTTTCAGCATAGGCCTCTATGGGCTTCCAAATATCCCTTTGCCAATTCCACAAGAACAGCCTTAGCGAAAGGCTTCTTGAAGGGAAAGATGTAACTCTGTGAGATGAATTAACAGAACACAGAGCAGTTTCTCAGAAAGCTTCTTTCTAGTTTTGAACGGAAGATATTTCCTTTTTCACCTTAGCCCTCTATGGGCTTCCAAATATCCCTTTGCCAATTCCACAAGAACAGCGATAGCGAAAGGCTTCTTGAAGGGAAAGATGTAACTCTGTGAGATGAATTAACAGAACACAGAGCAGTTTCTCAGAAAGCTTCTTTCCAGTTTTGAACGGAAGATATTTCCTTTTTCACCATAGCCCTCTATGGGCTTCCAAATATCCCTTTGCCAATTCCCCAAGAACAGCCTTAGCGAAAGACTTCTTGAAGGGAAAGATGTAACTCTCTGAGATGAATTAACAGAACACAGAGCAATTTCTCACAAAGCTTCTTTCCAGTTTTGAACGGAAGATATTTCCTTTTTCACCGTAGCCCTCTTCGGGCTTCCAAATATCCCTTTGCCAATTCCACAAGAACAGCCTTAGCGAAAGGCTTCTTGAAGGGAAATATGTAACTCAGTGAGATGAATTAACAGAACACAGAGCAGTTTCTCTGAAAGCTTCTTTCCAGTTTTGAACGGAAGATATTTCCTTTTTCACCGTAGCCCTCTATGGGCTTCCAAATATCCCTTTGCCAATTCCACAAGAACAGCCTTAGCGAAAGGCTTCTTGAAGGGAAAGATGTAACTCGGTGAGATGAATTAACAGAACACAGAGCAGTTTCTCAGAAAGCTTCTTTCCAGTTTTGAACGGAAGATATTTCCTTTTTCACCGTAGCCCTCTATGGGCTTCCAAATATCCCTTTGCCAATTCCCCAAGAACAGCCTTAGCGAAAGGCTTCTTGAAGGGAAAGATGTAACTCTGTGAGATGAATTAACAGAACACAGAGCAGTTTCTCAGAAAGCATCTTTCCACTTTTGAACGGAAGATATTTCCTTTTTCACCATAGCCCTCTAAGTGCTTCCAAATATCCCTTTGCCAATTCCACAAGAACAGCCTTAGTGAAAGGCTTCTTGAAGGGAAAGATGTAACTCTGTGAGATGAATTAACAGAACACAGAGCAGTTTCTCAGAAAGCTTCTTTCCAGTTTTGAACGGAAGATATTTCCTTTTTCACCATAGCCCTCTTTGGGCTTCCAAATATCCCTTTGCCAATTCCACAAGAACAGCCTTAGCGAAAGGCTTCTTGAAGGGAAAGATGTAACTCTGTGAGATGAATAAACAGAACACAGAGCAGTTTCTCAGAAAGCTTCTTTCCAGTTTTGAACGGAAGATATTTCCTTTTTCACCATAGGCCTCTATGGGCTTCCAAATATCCCTTTGCCAATTCCACAAGAACAGCCTTAGCGAAAGGCTTCTTGAAGGGAAAGATGTAACTCTGTGAGATGAATTAACAGAACACAGAGCAGTTTCTCAGAAAGCTTCTTTCCAGTTTTGAACGGAAGATATTTCCTTTTTCACCATAGCCCTCTATGGGCTTCCAAATATCCCTTTACCAATTCCACAAGAGCAGCCTTAGCGAATGGCTTCTTGAAGGGAAAGATGTAACTCTGTGAGATGAATTAACAGAACACAGAGCAGTTTCTCAGAAAGCTTCTTTCCAGTTTTGAACGGAAGATATTTCCTTTTTCACCATAGGCCTCTATGGGCTTCCAAATATCCCTTTGCCAATTCCACAAGAACAGCCTTAGCGAAAGGCTTCTTGAAGGGAAAGATGTAACTCTGTGAGATGAATTAACAGAACACAGAGCAGTTTCTCAGAAACCTTCTTTCCAGTTTTGAACGGAAGATAATTCCTTTTTCACCACAGGCCTCTATGGGCTTCTAAATATCCCTTTGCCAATTCCACAAGAACAGCCTTAGCGAAAGGCTTCTTGAAGGGAAAGATGTAACTCTGTGAGATGAATTAACAGAACACAGAGCAGTTTCTCAGAAAGCTTCTTTCCAGTTTTGAACGGAAGGTAATTCCTTTTTCACCATAGCCCTCTATGGGCTTCCAAATATCCCTTTGCCAATTCCCCAAGAACAGCCTTAGCGAAAGGCTTCTTGAAGGGAAAGATGTAACTCTGTGAGATGAATTAACAGAACACAGAGCAGTTTCTCAGAAAGCTTCTTTCCAGTTTTGAACGGAAGTTATTTCCTTTTTCACCATAGCCCTCTATGGGCTTCCAAATATCCCTTTGCCAATTCCACAAGAACAGCCTTAGCGAAAGGTTTCTTGAAGGGAAAGATGTAACTCTGTGAGATGAATTAACAGAACACAGAGCAGTTTCTCAGAAAGCTTCTTTCCAGTTTTGAACGGAAGGTATTTCCTTTTTCACCGTAGCCCTCTAAGGGCTTCCAAATATCCCTTTGCCAATTCCCCAAGAACAGCCTTAGCGAAAGGCTTCTTGAAGGGAAAGATGTAACTCTGTGAGATGAATTAACAGAACACAGAGCAGTTTCTCAGAAAGCTTCTTTCCAGTTTTGAACGGAAGATATTTCCTTTTTCACCATAGCCCTCTATGGGCTTCCAAATATCCCTTTGCCAATACCACAAGAACAGCCTTAGCGAAAGGTTTCTTGAAGAGAAAGATGTAACTCTGTGAGATGAATTAACAGAACACAGAGCAGTTTCTCAGAAAGCTTCTTTCCAGTTTTGAACGGAAGATATTTGCTTTTTCACTATAGCCCTCTATGGGCTTCCAAATATCCCTTTGCCAATTCCACAAGAACAGCCTTAGCGAAAGGCTTCTTGAAGGGAAAGATGTAACTCGGTGAGATGAATTAACAGAACACAGAGCAGTTTCTCAGAAAGCTTCTTTCCAGTTTTGAACGGAAGATATTTCCTTTTTCACCATAGCCCTCTATGGGCTTCCAAATATCCCTTTGCCAATTCCACAAGAACAGCCTTAGCGAAAGGCTTCTTGAAGGCAAAGATGTAACTCTGTGAGATGAATTAACAGAACACAGAGCAGTTTCTCAGAAAGCTTCTTTCCAGTTTTGAACGGAAGATATTTCCTTTTTCAGCATAGCCCTCTTTGGGCTTCAAAATATGCCTTTGCCAATTCCACAAGAACAGCCTTAGCGAAAGGCTTCTTGAAGGGAAAGATGTAACTGTGAGATGAATTAACAGAACACAGAGCAGTTTCTCAGAAAGCTTCTTTCCAGTTTTGAACGGAAGATATTTCCTTTTTCACCATAGGCCTCTATGGGCTTCCAAATATCCCTTTGCCAATTCCACAAGAACAGCCTTAGCGAAAGGCTTCTTGAAGGGAAAGATGTAACTCTGTGAGATGAATTAACAGAACACAGAGCAGTTTCTCAGAAAGCTTCTTTCCAGTTTTGAACGGAAGATATTTCCTTTTTCACCCTAGGCCTCTATGGGCTTCCAAATATCCCTTTGCCAATTCCACAAGAACAGCCTTAGCGAAAGGCTTCTTGAAGGAAAAGATGTAACTCTGTGAGATGAATTAACAGAACACAGAGCAGTTTCTCAGAAAGCTTCTTTCCAGTTTTGAACGGAAGATATTTCCTTTTTCACCATAGCCCTCTATGGGCTTCCAAATATCCCTTTGCCAATTCCACAAGAACAGCCTTAGCGAAAGGCTTCTTGAAGGGAAAGATGTAACTCTGTGAGATGAATTAACAGAACACAGAGCAGTTTCTCAGAAAGCTTCTTTCCAGTTTTGAACGGAAGATATTTCCTTTTTCACCATAGGCCTCTATGGGCTTCCAAATATCCCTTTGCCAATTCCACAAGAACAGCCTTAGCGAAAGGCTTCTTGAAGGGAAAGATGTAACTCTGTGAGATGAATTAACAGAACACAGAGCAGTTTCTCAGAAAGCTTCTTTCCACTTTTGAACCGAAGATATTTCCTTTTTCACCATAGCCCTCTATGGGCTTCCAAATATCCCTTTGCCAATTCCCCAAGAACAGCCTTAGTGAAAGGCTTCTTGAAGGGAAAGATGTAACTCTGTGAGATGAATTAACAGAACACAGAGCAGTTTCTCAGAAAGCTTCTTTCCAGTTTTGAACGGAAGATATTTACTTTTTCACCATAGCCCTCTATGGGCTTCCAAATATCCCTTTGCCAATTCCACAAGAACAGCCTTAGCGAAAGGCTTCTTGAAGGGAAAGATGTAACTCTGTGAGATGAATTAACAGAACACAGAGCAGTTTCTCAGAAAGCTTCTTTCCAGTTTTGAACGTAAGATATTTCCTTTTTCACCATAGCCCTCTATGGGCTTCCAAATATCCCTTTGCCAATTCCACAAGAACAGCCTTAGCGAAAGGCTTCTTGAAGGGAAAGATGTAACTCTGTGAGATGAATTAACAGAACACAGAGCAGTTTCTCTGAAAGCTTCTTTCCAGTTTTGAACCGAAGATATTTCCTCTTTCACCGTAGCCCACTATGGGCTTCCAAATATCCCTTTGCCAATTCCACAAGAACAGCCTTAGCGAAAGGCTTCTTGAAGGGAAAGATGTAACTCTGTGAGATGAATTAACAGAACACAGAGCAGTTTCTCAGAAAGCTTCTTTCCAGTTTTGAATGGAAGATATTTCCTTTTTCACCATAGCCCTCTATGGGCTTCCAAATATCCCTTTGCCAATTCCACAAGAACAGCCTTAGCGAAAGGCTTCTTGAAGGGAAAGATGTAACTCTATGAGATGAATTAACAGAACACAGAGCAGTGTCTCAGAAAGCTTCTTTCCAGTTTTGAACGGAAGATATTTCCTTTTAGACCATAGCCCTCTATGGGCTTCCAAATATCCCTTTGCCAATTCCATAAGAACAGCCTTAGCGAAAGGCTTCTTGAAGGGAAAGATGTAACTCTGTGAGATGAATTAACAGAACACAGAGCAGTTTCTCAGAAAGCTTCTTTCCAGTTTTGAACGGAAGATATTTCCTTTTTCACCATAGGCCTCTATGGGCTTCCAAATATCCCTTTGCCATTTCCACAAGAACAGCCTTAGCGTAAGGCTTCTTGAAGGGAAAGATGTAACTCTGTGAGATGAATTAACAAAACACAGAGCAGTTTCTCAGAAAGCTTCTTTCCAGTTTTGAACGGAAGATAATTCCTTTTTCACCATAGCCCTCTATGGGAATCCAAATATCCCTTTGCCAATTCCACAAGAACAGCCTTAGCGAAAGGCTTCTTGAAGGGAAAGATGTAACTCTGTGAGATGATTTAACAGAACACAGAGCAGTTTCTCAGAAAGCTTCTTTCCAGTTTTGAACGGAAGATATTTCCTTTTTCACCATAGCCCTCTATGGGCTTCCAAATATCCCTTTGCCAATTCCACAAGAACAGCCTTAGCGAAAGGCTTCTTGAAGGGAAAGATGTAACTCTGTGAGATGAATTAACAGAACACAGAGCAGTTTCTCAGAAAGCTTCTTTCCAGTTTTGAACGGAAGATATTTCCTTTTTCACCATAGGCCTCTATGGGCTTCCAAATATCCCTTTGCCAATTCCACAAGAACAGCCTTAGCGAAAGGCTTCTTGAAGGGAAAGATGTAACTCTGTGAGATGAATTAACAGAACACAGAGCAGTTTCTCAGAAAGCTTCTTTCCAGTTTTGAACGGAAGATATTTCCTTTTTCACCATAGCCCTCTATGGGCTTCCAAATATCCCTTTGCCAATTCCACAAGAACAGCCTTAGCGAAAGGCTTCTTGAAGGGAAAGATGTAACTCTGTGAGATGAATTAACAGAACACAGAGCAGTTTCTCAGAAAGCTTCTTTCCAGTTTTGAACGGAAGATATTTCCTTTTTCACCATAGCCCTCTATGGGCTTCCAAATATCCCTTTGACAATTCCACAAGAACAGCCTTAGCGAAAGGTTTCTTGAAGGGAAAGATGTAACTCTGTGAGATGAATTAACAGAACACAGAGCAGTTTCTCAGAAAGCTTCTTTCCAGTTTTGAATGGAAGATATTTCCTTTTTCACCATAGCCCTCTATGGGCTTCCAAATATCCCTTTGCCAATTCCACAAGAACAGCCTTAGCGAAAGGCTTCTTGAAGGGAAAGATGTAACTCTATGAGATGAATTAACAGAACACAGAGCAGTGTCTCAGAAAGCTTCTTTCCAGTTTTGAACGGAAGATATTTCCTTTTAGACCATAGCCCTCTATGGGCTTCCAAATATCCCTTTGCCAATTCCATAAGAACAGCCTTAGCGAAAGGCTTCTTGAAGGGAAAGATGTAACTCTGTGAGATGAATTAACAGAACACAGAGCAGTTTCTCAGAAAGCTTCTTTCCAGTTTTGAACGGAAGATATTTCCTTTTTCACCATAGGCCTCTATGGGCTTCCAAATATCCCTTTGCCATTTCCACAAGAACAGCCTTAGCGTAAGGCTTCTTGAAGGGAAAGATGTAACTCTGTGAGATGAATTAACAAAACACAGAGCAGTTTCTCAGAAAGCTTCTTTCCAGTTTTGAACGGAAGATATTTCCTTTTTCACCATAGCCCTCTATGGGAATCCAAATATCCCTTTGCCAATTCCACAAGAACAGCCTTAGCGAAAGGCTTCTTGAAGGGAAAGATGTAACTCTGTGAGATGATTTAACAGTACACAGAGCAGTTTCTCAGAAAGCTTCTTTCCAGTTTTGAACGGAAGATATTTCCTTTTTCACCATAGCCCTCTATGGGCTTCCAAATATCCCTTTGCCAATTCCACAAGAACAGCCTTAGCGAAAGGCTTCTTGAAGGGAAAGATGTAACTCTGTGAGATGAATTAACAGAACACAGAGCAGTTTCTCAGAAAGCTTCTTTCCAGTTTTGAACGGAAGATATTTCCTTTTTCACCATAGGCCTCTATGGGCTTCCAAATATCCCTTTGCCAATTCCACAAGAACAGCCTTAGCGAAAGGCTTCTTGAAGGGAAAGATGTAACTCTGTGAGATGAATTAACAGAACACAGAGCAGTTTCTCAGAAAGCTTCTTTCCAGTTTTGAACGGAAGATATTTCCTTTTTCACCATAGCCCTCTATGGGAATCCAAATATCCCTTTGCCAATTCCACAAGAACAGCCTTAGCGAAAGGCTTCTTGGAGGGAAAGATGTAACTCTGTGAGATGAATTAACAGAACACAGAGCAGTTTCTCAGAAAGCTTCTTTCAAGTTTTGAACGGAAGATATTTCCTTTTTCACCATAGCCCTCTATGGGCTTCCAAATATCCCTTTGCCAATTCCTCAAGAACAGCCTTAGCGAAAGGCTTCTTGAAGGGAAAGATGTAACTCTGTGAGATGAATTAACAGAACACAGAGCAGTTTCTCAGAAAGCTTCTTTCCAGTTTTGAACGGAAGATATTTCCTTTTTCACCATAGGCCTCTATGGGCTTCCAAATATCCCTTTGCCAATTCCACAAGAACAGCCTTAGCGAAAGGCTTCTTGAAGGGAAAGATGTAACTCTGTGAGATGAATTAACAGAACACAGAGCAGTTTCTCAGAAAGCTTCTTTCCAGTTTTGAACGGAAGATATTTCCTTTTTCACCATAGCCCTCTATGGGCTTCCAAATATCCCTTTGCCAATTCCACAAGAACAGCCTTAGCGAAAGCCTTCTTGAAGGGAAAGATGTAACTCTGTGAGATGAATTAACAGAACACAGAGCAGTTTCTCAGAAAGCTTCTTTCCAGTTTTGAACGGAAGATATTTCCTTTTTCACCATAGCCCTCTTTGGGCTTCCAAATATCCCTTTGCCAATTCCACAAGAACAGCCTTAGCGAAAGGCTTCTTGAAGGGAAAGATGGAACTCTGTGAGATGAATTAACAGAACACAGAGCAGTTTCTCAGAAAGCTTCTTTCCAGTTTTGAACGGAAGATATTTCCTTTTTCACCATAGCCCTCTATGGGCTTCCAAATATCCCTTTGCCAATTCCAGAAGAACAGCCTTAGCGAAAGGCTTCTTGAAGGGAAAGATGTAACTCTGTGAGATGAATTAACAGAACACAGAGCAGTTTCTCAGAAAGCTTCTTTCCAGTTTTGAACGGAAGATATTTCCTTTTTCACCATAGCCCTCTATGGGCTTCCAAATATCCCTTTGACAATTCCACAAGAACAGCCTTAGCGAAAGGCTTCTTGAAGGGAAAGATGTAACTCTGTGAGATGAATTAACAGAACACAGAGCAGTTTCTCAGTAAGCTTCTTTCCAGTTTTGAACGGAAGGTATTTCCTTTTTCACCGTAGCCCTCTATGGGCTTCCAAATATCCGTTTGCCAATTCCCGAAGAACAGCCTTAGCGAAAGGCTTCTTGAAGGGAAAGATGTAACTCTGTGAGATGAATTAACAGAACACAGAGCAGTTTCTCACAAAGCTTCTTTCCAGTTTTGAACGGAAGATATTTCCTTTTTCACCATAGCCCTCTTTGGTCTTCCAAATATCCCTTTGATAATTCCACAAGAACAGCCTTAGCGAAAGGTTTCTTGAAGGGAAAGATGTAACTCTGTGAGATGAATTAACAGAACACAGAGCAGTTTCTCAGAAAGCTTCTTTCCAGTTTTGAACGGAAGATATTTCCTTTTTCACCATAGCCCTCTATGGGCTTCCAAATATCCCTTTGCCAATTCCACAAGAACAGCCTTAGCGAAAGGCTTCTTGAAGGGAAAGATGTAACTCTGTGAGATGAATTAACAGAATACAGAGCAGTTTCTCAGAAAGCTTCTTTCCAGTTTTGAACGGAAGATATTTCCTTTTTCACATAGGCCTCTATGGGCTTCGAAATATCCCTTGGCAATTCCACAAGAACAGCCTTAGCGAAAGGCTTCTTGAAGGGAAAGATGTAACTCTGTGAGATGAATTAACAGAACACAGAGCAGTTTCTCAGAAAGCTTCTTTCCAGTTTTGAACGGAAGGTATTTCCTTTTTCACCATAGCCCCCTATGGGCTTCCAAATATCCCTTTGCCAATTCCCGAAGAACAGCCTTAGCGAAAGGCTTCTTGAAGGGAAAGATGTAACTCTGTGAGATGAATTAACAGAACACAGAGCAGTTTCTCAGAAAGCTTCTTTCCAGTTTTGAATGGAAGATATTTCCTTTTTCACCATAGCCCTCTATGGGCTTCCAAATATCCCTTTGCCAATTCCACAAGAACAGCCTTAGCGAAAGGCTTCTTGAAGGGAAAGATGTAACTCTATGAGATGAATTAACAGAACACAGAGCAGTTTCTCAGAAAGCTTCTTTCCAGTTTTGAACGGAAGATATTTCCTTTTAGACCATAGCCCTCTATGGGCTTCCAAATATCCCTTTGCCAATTCCATAAGAACAGCCTTAGCGAAAGGCTTCTTGAAGGGAAAGATGTAACTCTGTGAGATGAATTAACAGAACACAGAGCAGTTTCTCAGAAAGCTTCTTTCCAGTTTTGAACGGAAGATATTTCCTTTTTCACCATAGGCCTCTATGGGCTTCCAAATATCCCTTTGCCATTTCCACAAGAACAGCCTTAGCGTAAGGCTTCTTGAAGGGAAAGATGTAACTCTGTGAGATGAATTAACAAAACACAGAGCAGTTTCTCAGAAAGCTTCTTTCCAGTTTTGAACGGAAGATATTTCCTTTTTCACCATAGCCCTCTATGGGAATCCAAATATCCCTTTGCCAATTCCACAAGAACAGCCTTAGCGAAAGGCTTCTTGAAGGGAAAGATGTAACTCTGTGAGATGATTTAACAGTACACAGAGCAGTTTCTCAGAAAGCTTCTTTCCAGTTTTGAACGGAAGATATTTCCTTTTTCACCATAGCCCTCTATGGGCTTCCAAATATCCCTTTGCCAATTCCACAAGAACAGCCTTAGCGAAAGGCTTCTTGAAGGGAAAGATGTAACTCTGTGAGATGAATTAACAGAACACAGAGCAGTTTCTCAGAAAGCTTCTTTCCAGTTTTGAACGGAAGATATTTCCTTTTTCACCATAGGCCTCTATGGGCTTCCAAATATCCCTTTGCCAATTCCACAAGAACAGCCTTAGCGAAAGGCTTCTTGAAGGGAAAGATGTAACTCTGTGAGATGAATTAACAGAACACAGAGCAGTTTCTCAGAAAGCTTCTTTCCAGTTTTGAACGGAAGATATTTCCTTTTTCACCATAGCCCTCTATGGGAATCCAAATATCCCTTTGCCAATTCCACAAGAACAGCCTTAGCGAAAGGCTTCTTGGAGGGAAAGATGTAACTCTGTGAGATGAATTAACAGAACACAGAGCAGTTTCTCAGAAAGCTTCTTTCAAGTTTTGAACGGAAGATATTTCCTTTTTCACCATAGCCCTCTATGGGCTTCCAAATATCCCTTTGCCAATTCCTCAAGAACAGCCTTAGCGAAAGGCTTCTTGAAGGGAAAGATGTAACTCTGTGAGATGAATTAACAGAACACAGAGCAGTTTCTCAGAAAGCTTCTTTCCAGTTTTGAACGGAAGATATTTCCTTTTTCACCATAGGCCTCTATGGGCTTCCAAATATCCCTTTGCCAATTCCACAAGAACAGCCTTAGCGAAAGGCTTCTTGAAGGGAAAGATGTAACTCTGTGAGATGAATTAACAGAACACAGAGCAGTTTCTCAGAAAGCTTCTTTCCAGTTTTGAACGGAAGATATTTCCTTTTTCACCATAGCCCTCTATGGGCTTCCAAATATCCCTTTGCCAATTCCACAAGAACAGCCTTAGCGAAAGCCTTCTTGAAGGGAAAGATGTAACTCTGTGAGATGAATTAACAGAACACAGAGCAGTTTCTCAGAAAGCTTCTTTCCAGTTTTGAACGGAAGATATTTCCTTTTTCACCATAGCCCTCTTTGGGCTTCCAAATATCCCTTTGCCAATTCCACAAGAACAGCCTTAGCGAAAGGCTTCTTGAAGGGAAAGATGGAACTCTGTGAGATGAATTAACAGAACACAGAGCAGTTTCTCAGAAAGCTTCTTTCCAGTTTTGAACGGAAGATATTTCCTTTTTCACCATAGCCCTCTATGGGCTTCCAAATATCCCTTTGCCAATTCCAGAAGAACAGCCTTAGCGAAAGGCTTCTTGAAGGGAAAGATGTAACTCTGTGAGATGAATTAACAGAACACAGAGCAGTTTCTCAGAAAGCTTCTTTCCAGTTTTGAACGGAAGATATTTCCTTTTTCACCATAGCCCTCTATGGGCTTCCAAATATCCCTTTGACAATTCCACAAGAACAGCCTTAGCGAAAGGCTTCTTGAAGGGAAAGATGTAACTCTGTGAGATGAATTAACAGAACACAGAGCAGTTTCTCAGTAAGCTTCTTTCCAGTTTTGAACGGAAGGTATTTCCTTTTTCACCGTAGCCCTCTATGGGCTTCCAAATATCCGTTTGCCAATTCCCGAAGAACAGCCTTAGCGAAAGGCTTCTTGAAGGGAAAGATGTAACTCTGTGAGATGAATTAACAGAACACAGAGCAGTTTCTCACAAAGCTTCTTTCCAGTTTTGAACGGAAGATATTTCCTTTTTCACCATAGCCCTCTTTGGTCTTCCAAATATCCCTTTGATAATTCCACAAGAACAGCCTTAGCGAAAGGTTTCTTGAAGGGAAAGATGTAACTCTGTGAGATGAATTAACAGAACACAGAGCAGTTTCTCAGAAAGCTTCTTTCCAGTTTTGAACGGAAGATATTTCCTTTTTCACCATAGCCCTCTATGGGCTTCCAAATATCCCTTTGCCAATTCCACAAGAACAGCCTTAGCGAAAGGCTTCTTGAAGGGAAAGATGTAACTCTGTGAGATGAATTAACAGAATACAGAGCAGTTTCTCAGAAAGCTTCTTTCCAGTTTTGAACGGAAGATATTTCCTTTTTCACATAGGCCTCTATGGGCTTCGAAATATCCCTTGGCAATTCCACAAGAACAGCCTTAGCGAAAGGCTTCTTGAAGGGAAAGATGTAACTCTGTGAGATGAATTAACAGAACACAGAGCAGTTTCTCAGAAAGCTTCTTTCCAGTTTTGAACGGAAGGTATTTCCTTTTTCACCATAGCCCCCTATGGGCTTCCAAATATCCCTTTGCCAATTCCCGAAGAACAGCCTTAGCGAAAGGCTTCTTGAAGGGAAAGATGTAACTCTGTGAGATGAATTAACAGAACACAGAGCAGTTTCTCAGAAAGCTTCTTTCCAGTTTTGAACGGAAGATATTTCCTTTTTCACCATAGCCCTCTATGGGCTTCCAAATATCCCTTTGCCAATTCCACAAGAACAGCCTTAGCGGAAGGCTTCTTGAAGGGAAAGATGTAACTCTGTGAGATGAATTAACAGAACACAGAGCAGTTTCTCAGAAAGCTTCTTTCCAGTTTTGAACGGAAGATATTTCCTTTTTCACCATAGCCCTCTATGGGCTTCCAAATATCCCTTAACAAATTCCACAAGAACAGCCTTAGCGAAAGGCTTCTTGAAGGGAAAGATGTAACTCTGTGAGATGAATTAACAGAACACAGAGCAGTTTCTCAGAAAGCTTCTTTCCAGTTTTGAACCGAAGATATTTCCTTTTTCACCGTAGCCCTCTATGGGCTTCCAAATATCCCTTTGCCAATTCCACAAGAACAGCCTTAGCGAAAGGCTTCTTGAAGGGAAAGATGTAACTCTGTGAGATGAATTAACAGAACACAGAGCAGTTTCTCAGAAAGCTTCTTTCCAGTTTTGAATGGAAGATATTTCCTTTTTCACCATAGGCCTCTATGGGCTTCCAAATATCCCTTTGCCAATTCCACAAGAACAGCCTTAGCGAAAGGCTTCTTGAAGGGAAAGATGTAACTCTGTGAGATGAATTAACAGAACACAGAGCAGTTTCTCAGAAAGCTTCTTTCCAGTTTTGAACGGAAGATATTTCCTTTTTCACCATAGCCCTCTATGGGCTTCCAAATATCCCTTTGCCAATTCCACAAGAACAGCCTTAGCGAAAGCCTTCTTGAAGGGAAAGATGTAACTCTGTGAGATGAATTAACAGAACACAGAGCAGTTTCTCAGAAAGCTTCTTTCCAGTTTTGAACGGAAGATATTTCCTTTTTCACCATAGCCCTCTTTGGGCTTCCAAATATCCCTTTGCCAATTCCACAAGAACAGCCTTAGCGAAAGGCTTCTTGAAGGGAAAGATGTAACTCTGTGAGATGAATTAACAGAACACAGAGCAGTTTCTCAGAAAGCTTCTTTCCAGTTTTGAACGGAAGATATTTCCTTTTTCACCATAGCCCTCTATGGGCTTCCAAATATCCCTTTGCCAATTCCAGAAGAACAGCCTTAGCGAAAGGCTTCTTGAAGGGAAAGATGTAACTCTGTGAGATGAATTAACAGAACACAGAGCAGTTTCTCAGAAAGCTTCTTTCCAGTTTTGAACGGAAGATATTTCCTTTTTCACCATAGCCCTCTATGGGCTTCCAAATATCCCTTTGACAATTCCACAAGAACAGCCTTAGCGAAAGGTTTCTTGAAGGGAAAGATGTAACTCTGTGAGATGAATTAACAGAACACAGAGCAGTTTCTCAGAAAGCTTCTTTCCAGTTTTGAACGGAAGATATTTCCTTTTTCACCATAGCCCTCTATGGGCTTCCAAATATCCCTTTGCCAATTCCACAAGAACAGCCTTAGCGAAAGGCTTCTTGAAGGGAAAGATGTAACTCTATGAGATGAATTAACAGAACACAGAGCAGTGTCACACAAAGCTTCTTTCCAGTTTTGAACGGAAGATATTTCCTTTTAGACCATAGCCCTCTATGGGCTTCCAAATATCCCTTTGCCAATTCCACAAGAACAGCCTTAGCGAAAGGCTTCTTGAAGGGAAAGATGTAACTCTGTGAGATGAATTAACAGAGCACAGAGCAGTTTCTCAGTAAGCTTCTTTCCAGTTTTGAACGGAAGGTATTTTCTTTTTCACCGTAGCCCTCTATGGGCTTCCAAATATCCCTTTGCCAATTCCCGAAGAACAGCCTTAGCGAAAGGCTTCTTGAAGGGAAAGATGTAACTCTGTGAGATGAATTAACAGAACACAGAGCAGTTTCTCACAAAGCTTCTTTCCAGTTTTGAACGGAAGATATTTCCTTTTTCACCATAGCCCTCTATGGGCTTCCAAATATCCCTTTGATAATTCCACAAGAACAGCCTTAGCGAAAGGTTTCTTGAAGGGAAAGATGTAACTCTGTGAGATGAATTAACAGAACACAGAGCAGTTTCTCAGAAAGCTTCTTTCCAGTTTTGAACGGAAGATATTTCCTTTTTCACCATAGCCCTCTATGGGCTTCCAAATATCCCTTTGCCAATTCCACAAGAACAGCCTTAGCGAAAGGCTTCTTGAAGGGAAAGATGTAACTCTATGAGATGAATTAACAGAACACAGAGCAGTGTCTCAGAAAGCTTCTTTCCAGTTTTGAACGGAAGATGTTTCCTTTTTCACCATAGCCCTCTATGGGCTTCCAAATATCCCTTTGCCAATTCCACAAGAAGAGCCTTAGCGAAAGGCTTCTTGAAGGGTAAGATGTAACTCTGTGAGATGAATTAACAGAACACAGAGCAGTTTCTCAGAAAGCTTCTTTCCAGTTTTGAACGGAAGATATTTCCTTTTTCACCATAGCCCTCTATGGGCTTCCAAATATCCCTTTGCCAATTCCACAAGAACAGCCTTAGAGAAAGGCTTCTTGAAGGAAAAGATGTAACTCTGTGAGATGAATTAACAGAACACAGAGCAGTTTCTCAGAAAGCTTCTTTCCAGTTTTGAACGGAAGATATTTCCTTTTTCACCATAGGCCTCTATGGGCTTCCAAATATCCCTTTGCCAATTCCACAAGAACAGCCTTAGCGAAAGGCTTCTTGAAGGGAAAGATGTAACTCTGTGAGATGAATTAACAGAACACAGAGCAGTTTCTCAGAAAGCTTCTTTCCAGTTTTGATCGGAAGATATTTCCTTTTTCACCATAGCCCTCTATGGGCTTCCAAATATCCCTTTGCCAATTCCACAAGAACAGCCTTAGCGAAAGGCTTCTTGAAGGGAAAGATGTAACTCTGTGAGATGAATTAACAGAACACAGAGCAGTTTCTCAGAAAGCTTCTTTCCAGTTTTGAACGGAAGATATTTCCTTTTTCACCATAGCCCTCTATGGGCTTCCAAATATCCCTTTGCCAATTCCACAAGAACAGCCTTAGCGAAAGGCTTCTTGAAGGGAAAGATGTAACTCTGTGAGATGAATTAACAGAACACAGAGCAGTTTCTCAGAAAGCTTCTTTCCAGTTTTGAACGGAAGATATTTCCTTTTTCACCATAGCCCTCTATGGGCTTCCAAATATCCCTTTGACAATTCCACAAGAACAGCCTTAGCGAAAGGCTTCTTGAAGGGAAAGATGTAACTCTGTGAGATGAATTAACAGAACACAGAGCAGTTTCTCAGTAAGCTTCTTTCCAGTTTTGAACGGAAGGTATTTCCTTTTTCACCGTAGCCCTCTATGGGCTTCCAAATATCCCTTTGCCAATTCCCGAAGAACAGCCTTAGCGAAAGGCTTCTTGAAGGGAAAGATGTAACTCTGTGAGATGAATTAACAGAACACAGAGCAGTTTCTCACAAAGCTTCTTTCCAGTTTTGAACGGAAGATATTTCCTTTTTCACCATAGCCCTCTATGGGCTTCCAAATATCCCTTTGATAATTCCACAAGAACAGCCTTAGCGAAAGGTTTCTTGAAGGGAAAGATGTAACTCTGTGAGATGAATTAACAGAACACAGAGCAGTTTCTCAGAAAGCTTCTTTCCAGTTTTGAACGGAAGATATTTCCTTTTTCACCATAGCCCTCTATGGGCTTCCAAATATCCCTTTGCCAATTCCACAAGAACAGCCTTAGCGAAAGGCTTCTTGAAGGGAAAGATGTAACTCTGTGAGATGAATTAACAGAATACAGAGCAGTTTCTCAGAAAGCTTCTTTCCAGTTTTGAACGGAAGATATTTCCTTTTTCACCATAGGCCTCTATGGGCTTCGAAATATCCCTTGGCAATTCCACAAGAACAGCCTTAGCGAAAGGCTTCTTGAAGGGAAAGATGTAACTCTGTGAGATGAATTAACAGAACACAGAGCAGTTTCTCACAAAGCTTCTTTCCAGTTTTGAACGGAAGGTATTTCCTTTTTCACCATAGCCCTCTATGGGCTTCCAAATATCCCTTTGCCAATTCCCGAAGAACAGCCTTAGCGAAAGGCTTCTTGAAGGGAAAGATGTAACTCTGTGAGATGAATTAACAGAACACAGAGCAGTTTCTCAGAAAGCTTCTTTCCAGTTTTGAACGGAAGATATTTCCTTTTTCACCATAGCCCTCTATGGGCTTCCAAATATCCCTTTGCCAATTCCACAAGAACAGCCTTAGCGGAAGGCTTCTTGAAGGGAAAGATGTAACTCTGTGAGATGAATTAACAGAACACAGAGCAGTTTCTCAGAAAGCTTCTTTCCAGTTTTGAACGGAAGATATTTCCTTTTTCACCATAGCCCTCTATGGGCTTCCAAATATCCCTTTACAAATTCCACAAGAACAGCCTTAGCGAAAGGCTTCTTGAAGGGAAAGATGTAACTCTGTGAGATGAATTAACAGAACACAGAGCAGTTTCTCAGAAAGCTTCTTTCCAGTTTTGAACGGAAGATATTACCTTTTTCACCGTAGCCCTCTATGGGCTTCCAAATATCCCTTTGCCAATTCCACAAGAACAGCCTTAGCGAAAGGCTTCTTGAAGGGAAAGATGTAACTCTGTGAGATGAATTAACAGAACACAGAGCAGTTTCTCAGAAAGCTTCTTTCCAGTTTTGAACGGCAGATATTTCCTTTTTCACCATAGGCCTCTATGGGCTTCCAAATATCCCTTTGCCAATTCCACAAGAACAGCCTTAGCGAAAGGCTTCTTGAAGGGAAAGATGTAACTCTGTGAGATGAATTAACAGAACACAGAGCAGTTTCTCAGAAAGCTTCTTTCCAGTTTTGAACGGAAGATATTTCCTTTTTCACCATAGCCCTATATGGGCTTCCAAATATCCCTTTGCCAATTCCACAAGAACAGCCTTAGCGAAAGGCTTCTTGAAGGGAAAGATGTAACTCTGTGAGATGAATTAACAGAACACAGAGCAGTTTCTCAGAAAGCTTCTTTCCAGTTTTGAACGGAAGATATTTCCTTTTTCACCATAGCCCTCTATGGGCTTCCAAATATCCCTTTGCCAATTCCACAAGAACAGCCTTAGCGAAAGGCTTCTTGAAGGGAAAGATGTAACTCTGTGAGATGAATTAACAGAACACAGAGCAGTTTCTCAGAAAGCTTCTTTCCAGTTTTGAACGGAAGATATTTCCTTTTTCACCATAGGCCTCTATGGGCTTCCAAATATCCCTTTGCCAATTCCACAAGAACAGCCTTAGCGAAAGGCTTCTTGAAGGGAAAGATGTAACTCTGTGAGATGAATTAACAGAACACAGAGCAGTTTCTCAGAAAGCTTCTTTCCAGTTTTGAACGGAAGATATTTCCTTTTTCACCATAGCCCTCTATGGGCTTCCAAATATCCCTTTGCCAATTCCACAAGAACAGCCTTAGCGAAAGGCTTCTTGAAGGGAGAGATGTAACTCTGTGAGATGAATTAACAGAACGCAGAGCAGTTTCTCAGAAAGCTTCTTTCCAGTTTTGAACGGAAGATATTTCCTTTTTCAACATAGCCCTCTATGGGATTCCAAATATCCCTTTGCCAATTCCACAAGAACAGCCTTAGCGAAAGGCTTCTTGAAGGGAAAGATGTAACTCTGTGAGATGAATTTACAGAACACAGAGCAGTTTCTCAGAAAGCTTCTTTCCAGTTTTGAACGGAAGATATTTCCTTTTTCACCATAGCCCTCTATGGGCTTCCAAATATCCCTTTGACAATTCCACAAGAACAGCCTTAGCGAAAGGCTTCTTGAAGGGAAAGATGTAACTCTGTGAGATGAATTAACAGAACACAGAGCAGTTTCTCAGAAAGCTTCTTTCCAGTTTTGAACGGAAGGTATTTCCTTTTTCACCATAGCCCTCTATGGGCTTCCAAATATCCCTTTGCCAATTCCCGAAGAACAGCCTTAGCGAAAGGCTTCTTGAAGGGAAAGATGTAACTCTGTGAGATGAATTAACAGAACACAGAGCAGTTTCTCAGAAAGCTTCTTTCCAGTTTTGAACGGAAGATATTTCCTTTTTCACTATAGCCCTCTATGGGCTTCCAAATATCCCTTTGCCAATTCCACAACAACAGCCTTAGCGAAAGGCTTCTTGAAGGGAAAGATGTAACTCTGTGAGATGAATTAACAGAACACAGAGCAGTTTCTCAGAAAGCTTCTTTCCACTTTTGAACGGAAGATATTTCCTTTTTCACCATAGCCCTCTATGGGCTTCCAAATATCCCTTTGCCAATTCCACAAGAACAGCCTTAGCGAAAGGCTTCTTGAAGGGAAAGATGTAACTCTGTGAGATGAATTAACAGAACACAGAGCAGTTTCTCAGAAAGCTTCTTTCCAGTTTTGAACGGAAGATATTTCCTTTTTCACCATAGGCCTCTATGGGCTTCCAAATATCCCTTTGCCAATTCCACAAGAACAGCCTTAGCGAAAGGCTTCTTGAAGGGAAAGATGTAACTCTGTGAGATGAATTAACAGAACACAGAGCAGTTTCTCAGAAAGCTTCTTTCCAGTTTTGAACGGAAGATATTTCCTTTTTCACCATAGCCCTCTATGGGCTTCCAAATATCCCTTTGCCAATTCCACAAGAACAGCCTTAGCGAAAGCCTTCTTGAAGGGAAAGATGTAACTCTGTGAGATGAATTAACAGAACACAGAGCAGTTTCTCAGAAAGCTTCTTTCCAGTTTTGAACGGAAGATATTTCCTTTTTCACCATAGCCCTCTTTGGGCTTCCAAATATCCCTTTGCCAATTCCACAAGAACAGCCTTAGCGAAAGGCTTCTTGAAGGGAAAGATGGAACTCTGTGAGATGAATTAACAGAACACAGAGCAGTTTCTCAGAAAGCTTCTTTCCAGTTTTGAACGGAAGATATTTCCTTTTTCATCATAGCCCTCTATGGGCTTCCAAATATCCCTTTGCCAATTCCACAAGAACAGCCTTAGCGAAAGGCTTCTTGAAGGGAAAAATGTAACTCTGTGAGATGAATTAACAGAACACAGAGCAGTTTCTCAGAAAGCTTCTTTCCAGTTTTGAACGGAAGTTATTTTCTTTTTCACCTTAGCCCTCTATGGGCTTCCAAATATCCCTTTGCCAATTCCACAAGAACAGCCTTAGCGAAAGGCTTCTTGAAGGGAAAGATGTAACTCTGTGAGATGAATTAACAGAACACAGAGCAGTTTCTCAGAAAGCTTCTTTCCAGTTTTGAACGGAAGATATTTCCTTTTTCACCATAGGCCTCTATGGGCTTCCAAATATCCCTTTGCCAATTCCACAAGAACAGCCTTAGCGAAAGGCTTCTTGAAGGGAAAGATGTAACTCTGTGAGATGAATTAACAGAACACAGAGCAGTTTCTCAGAAAGCTTCTTTCCAATTTTGAACGGAAGATATTTCCTTTTTCACCATAGCCCTCTATGGGCTTCCAAATATCCCTTTGCCAATTCCACAAGAACAGCCTTAGCGAAAGGCTTCTTGAAGGGAAAGATGTAACTCTGTGAGATGAATTAACAGAACACAGAGCAGTTTCTCAGAAAGCTTCTTTCCAGTTTTGAACGGAAGTATTTCCTTTTTCACCATAGCCCTCTATGGGCTTCCAAATATCCCTTTGCCAATTCCACAAGAACAGCCTTAGCGAAAGGCTTCTTGAAGGGAAAGATGTAACTCTGTGAGATGAATTAACAGAACACAGAGCAGTTTCTCAGAAAGCTTCTTTCCAGTTTTGAACGGAAGATATTTCCTTTTTCACCATAGCCCTCTATGGGCTTCCAAATATCCCTTTGCCAATTCCACAAGAACAGCCTTAGCGAAAGGCTTCTTGAAGGGAAAGATGTAACTCTGTGAGATGAATTAACAGAACACAGAGCAGTTTCTCAGAAAGCTTCTTTCCAGTTTTGAACGGAAGATATTTCCTTTTTCACCATAGCCCTCTATGGGCTTCCAAATATCCCTTTGACAATTCCACAAGAACAGCCTTAGCGAAAGGCTTCTTGAAGGGAAAGATGTAACTCTGTGAGATGAATTAACAGAACACAGAGCAGTTTCTCAGTAAGCTTCTTTCCAGTTTTGAACGGAAGGTATTTCCTTTTTCACCGTAGCCCTCTATGGGCTTCCAAATATCCCTTTGCCAATTCCCGAAGAACAGCCTTAGCGAAAGGCTTCTTGAAGGGAAAGATGTAACTCTGTGAGATGAATTAACAGAACACAGAGCAGTTTCTCACAAAGCTTCTTTCCAGTTTTGAACGGAAGATATTTCCTTTTTCACCATAGCCCTCTATGGGCTTCCAAATATCCCTTTGATAATTCCACAAGAACAGCCTTAGCGAAAGGTTTCTTGAAGGGAAAGATGTAACTCTGTGAGATGAATTAACAGAACACAGAGCAGTTTCTCAGAAAGCTTCTTTCCAGTTTTGAACGGAAGATATTTCCTTTTTCACCATAGCCCTGTATGGGCTTCCAAATATCCCTTTGCCAATTCCACAAGAACAGCCTTAGCGAAAGGCTTCTTGAAGGGAAAGATGTAACTCTGTGAGATGAATTAACAGAACACAGAGCAGTTTCTCAGAAAGCTTCTTTCCAGTTTTGAACGGAAGATATTTCCTTTTTCACCATAGGCCTCTATGGGCTTCCAAATATCCCTTTGCCAATTCCACAAGAACAGCCTTAGCGAAAGGCTTCTTGAAGGGAAAGATGTAACTCTGTGAGATGAATTAACAGAACACAGAGCAGTTTCTCAGAAAGCTTCTTTCCAGTTTTGAACGGAAGATATTTCCTTTTTCACCATAGCCCTCTATGGGCTTCCAAATATCCCTTTGCCAATTCCACAAGAACAGCCTTAGCGAAAGGCTTCTTGAAGGGAGAGATGTAACTCTGTGAGATGAAATAACAGAACGCAGAGCAGTTTCTCAGAAAGCTTCTTTCCAGTTTTGAACGGAAGATATTTCCTTTTTCAACATAGCCCTCTATGGGATTCCAAATATCCCTTTGCCAATTCCACAAGAACAGCCTTAGCGAAAGGCTTCTTGAAGGGAAAGATGTAACTCTGTGAGATGAATTTACAGAACACAGAGCAGTTTCTCAGAAAGCTTCTTTCCAGTTTTGAACGGAAGATATTTCCTTTTTCACCATAGCCCTCTATGGGCTTCCAAATATCCCTTTGCCAATTCCACAAGAACAGCCTTAGCGAAAGGCTTCTTGAAGGGAAAGATGTAACTCTGTGAGATGAATTAACAGAACACAGAGCAGTTTCTCAGAAAGCTTCTTTCCAGTTTTGAACGGAAGGTATTTCCTTTTTCACCATAGCCCTCTATGGGCTTCCAAATATCCCTTTGCCAATTCCCGAAGAACAGCCTTAGCGAAAGGCTTCTTGAAGGGAAAGATGTAACTCTGTGAGATGAATTAACAGAACACAGAGCAGTTTCTCAGAAAGCTTCTTTCCAGTTTTGAACGGAAGATATTTCCTTTTTCACTATAGCCCTCTATGGGCTTCCAAATATCCCTTTGCCAATTCCACAACAACAGCCTTAGCGAAAGGCTTCTTGAAGGGAAAGATGTAACTCTGTGAGATGAATTAACAGAACACAGAGCAGTTTCTCAGAAAGCTTCTTTCCACTTTTGAACGGAAGATATTTCCTTTTTCACCGTAGCCCTCTATGGGCTTCCAAATATCCCTTTGCCAATTCCACAAGAACAGCCTTAGCGAAAGGCTTCTTGAAGGGAAAGATGTAACTCTGTGAGATGAATTAACAGAACACAGAGCAGTTTCTCACAAAGCTTCTTTCCAGTTTTGAACGGAAGATATTTCCTTTTTCACCATAGCCCTCTATGGGCTTCCAAATATCCCTTTGATAATTCCACAAGAACAGCCTTAGCGAAAGGTTTCTTGAAGGGAAAGATGTAACTCTGTGAGATGAATTAACAGAACACAGAGCAGTTTCTCAGAAAGCTTCTTTCCAGTTTTGAACGGAAGATATTTCCTTTTTCACCATAGCCCTCTATGGGCTTCCAAATATCCCTTTGCCAATTCCACAAGAACAGCCTTAGCGAAAGGCTTCTTGAAGGGAAAGATGTAACTCTGTGAGATGAATTAACAGAACACAGAGCAGTTTCTCAGAAAGCTTCTTTCCAGTTTTGAACGGAAGATATTTCCTTTTTCACCATAGGCCTCTATGGGCTTCCAAATATCCCTTTGCCAATTCCACAAGAACAGCCTTAGCGAAAGGCTTCTTGAAGGGAAAGATGTAACTCTGTGAGATGAATTAACAGAACACAGAGCAGTTTCTCAGAAAGCTTCTTTCCAGTTTTGAACGGAAGATATTTCCTTTTTCACCATAGCCCTCTATGGGCTTCCAAATATCCCTTTGCCAATTCCACAAGAACAGCCTTAGCGAAAGGCTTCTTGAAGGGAGAGATGTAACTCTGTGAGATGAAATAACAGAACGCAGAGCAGTTTCTCAGAAAGCTTCTTTCCAGTTTTGAACGGAAGATATTTCCTTTTTCAACATAGCCCTCTATGGGATTCCAAATATCCCTTTGCCAATTCCACAAGAACAGCCTTAGCGAAAGGCTTCTTGAAGGGAAAGATGTAACTCTGTGAGATGAATTTACAGAACACAGAGCAGTTTCTCAGAAAGCTTCTTTCCAGTTTTGAACGGAAGATATTTCCTTTTTCACCATAGCCCTCTATGGGCTTCCAAATATCCCTTTGACAATTCCACAAGAACAGCCTTAGCGAAAGGCTTCTTGAAGGGAAAGATGTAACTCTGTGAGATGAATTAACAGAACACAGAGCAGTTTCTCAGAAAGCTTCTTTCCAGTTTTGAACGGAAGGTATTTCCTTTTTCACCATAGCCCTCTATGGGCTTCCAAATATCCCTTTGCCAATTCCCGAAGAACAGCCTTAGCGAAAGGCTTCTTGAAGGGAAAGATGTAACTCTGTGAGATGAATTAACAGAACACAGAGCAGTTTCTCAGAAAGCTTCTTTCCAGTTTTGAACGGAAGATATTTCCTTTTTCACTATAGCCCTCTATGGGCTTCCAAATATCCCTTTGCCAATTCCACAACAACAGCCTTAGCGAAAGGCTTCTTGAAGGGAAAGATGTAACTCTGTGAGATGAATTAACAGAACACAGAGCAGTTTCTCAGAAAGCTTCTTTCCACTTTTGAACGGAAGATATTTCCTTTTTCACCATAGCCCTCTATGGGCTTCCAAATATCCCTTTGCCAATTCCACAAGAACAGCCTTAGCGAAAGGCTTCTTGAAGGGAAAGATGTAACTCTGTGAGATGAATTAACAGAACACAGAGCAGTTTCTCAGAAAGCTTCTTTCCAGTTTTGAACGGAAGATATTTCCTTTTTCACCATAGGCCTCTATGGGCTTCCAAATATCCCTTTGCCAATTCCACAAGAACAGCCTTAGCGAAAGGCTTCTTGAAGGGAAAGATGTAACTCTGTGAGATGAATTAACAGAACACAGAGCAGTTTCTCAGAAAGCTTCTTTCCATTTTTGAACGGAAGATATTTCCTTTTTCACCATAGCCCTCTATGGGCTTCCAAATATCCCTTTGCCAATTCCACAAGAACAGCCTTAGCGAAAGCCTTCTTGAAGGGAAAGATGTAACTCTGTGAGATGAATTAACAGAACACAGAGCAGTTTCTCAGAAAGCTTCTTTCCAGTTTTGAACGGAAGATATTTCCTTTTTCACCATAGCCCTCTTTGGGCTTCCAAATATCCCTTTGCCAATTCCACAAGAACAGCCTTAGCGAAAGGCTTCTTGAAGGGAAAGATGGAACTCTGTGAGATGAATTAACAGAACACAGAGCAGTTTCTCAGAAAGCTTCTTTCCAGTTTTGAACGGAAGATATTTCCTTTTTCATCATAGCCCTCTATGGGCTTCCAAATATCCCTTTGCCAATTCCACAAGAACAGCCTTAGCGAAAGGCTTCTTGAAGGGAAAAATGTAACTCTGTGAGATGAATTAACAGAACACAGAGCAGTTTCTCAGAAAGCTTCTTTCCAGTTTTGAACGGAAGTTATTTTCTTTTTCACCTTAGCCCTCTATGGGCTTCCAAATATCCCTTTGCCAATTCCACAAGAACAGCCTTAGCGAAAGGCTTCTTGAAGGGAAAGATGTAACTCTGTGAGATGAATTAACAGAACACAGAGCAGTTTCTCAGAAAGCTTCTTTCCAGTTTTGAACGGAAGATATTTCCTTTTTCACCATAGGCCTCTATGGGCTTCCAAATATCCCTTTGCCAATTCCACAAGAACAGCCTTAGCGAAAGGCTTCTTGAAGGGAAAGATGTAACTCTGTGAGATGAATTAACAGAACACAGAGCAGTTTCTCAGAAAGCTTCTTTCCAATTTTGAACGGAAGATATTTCCTTTTTCACCATAGCCCTCTATGGGCTTCCAAATATCCCTTTGCCAATTCCACAAGAACAGCCTTAGCGAAAGGCTTCTTGAAGGGAAAGATGTAACTCTGTGAGATGAATTAACAGAACACAGAGCAGTTTCTCAGAAAGCTTCTTTCCAGTTTTGAACGGAAGTATTTCCTTTTTCACCATAGCCCTCTATGGGCTTCCAAATATCCCTTTGCCAATTCCACAAGAACAGCCTTAGCGAAAGGCTTCTTGAAGGGAAAGATGTAACTCTGTGAGATGAATTAACAGAACACAGAGCAGTTTCTCAGAAAGCTTCTTTCCAGTTTTGAACGGAAGATATTTCCTTTTTCACCATAGCCCTCTATGGGCTTCCAAATATCCCTTTGCCAATTCCACAAGAACAGCCTTAGCGAAAGGCTTCTTGAAGGGAAAGATGTAACTCTGTGAGATGAATTAACAGAACACAGAGCAGTTTCTCAGAAAGCTTCTTTCCAGTTTTGAACGGAAGATATTTCCTTTTTCACCATAGGCCTCTATGGGCTTCCAAATATCCCTTTGCCAATTCCACAAGAACAGCCTTAGCGAAAGGCTTCTTGAAGGGAAAGATGTAACTCTGTGAGATGAATTAACAGAACACAGAGCAGTTTCTCAGAAAGCTTCTTTCCAGTTTTGAACGGAAGATATTTCCTTTTTCACCATAGCCCTCTATGGGCTTCCAAATATCCCTTTGCCAATTCCACAAGAACAGCCTTAGCGAAAGGCTTCTTGAAGGGAGAGATGTAACTCTGTGAGATGAAATAACAGAACGCAGAGCAGTTTCTCAGAAAGCTTCTTTCCAGTTTTGAACGGAAGATATTTCCTTTTTCAACATAGCCCTCTATGGGATTCCAAATATCCCTTTGCCAATTCCACAAGAACAGCCTTAGCGAAAGGCTTCTTGAAGGGAAAGATATAACTCTGTGAGATGAATTTACAGAACACAGAGCAGTTTCTCAGAAAGCTTCTTTCCAGTTTTGAACGGAAGATATTTCCTTTTTCACCATAGCCCTCTATGGGCTTCCAAATATCCCTTTGACAATTCCACAAGAACAGCCTTAGCGAAAGGCTTCTTGAAGGGAAAGATGTAACTCTGTGAGATGAATTAACAGAACACAGAGCAGTTTCTCAGAAAGCTTCTTTCCAGTTTTGAACGGAAGGTATTTCCTTTTTCACCATAGCCCTCTATGGGCTTCCAAATATCCCTTTGCCAATTCCCGAAGAACAGCCTTAGCGAAAGGCTTCTTGAAGGGAAAGATGTAACTCTGTGAGATGAATTAACAGAACACAGAGCAGTTTCTCAGAAAGCTTCTTTCCAGTTTTGAACGGAAGATATTTCCTTTTTCACTATAGCCCTCTATGGGCTTCCAAATATCCCTTTGCCAATTCCACAACAACAGCCTTAGCGAAAGGCTTCTTGAAGGGAAAGATGTAACTCTGTGAGATGAATTAACAGAACACAGAGCAGTTTCTCAGAAAGCTTCTTTCCACTTTTGAACGGAAGATATTTCCTTTTTCACCATAGCCCTCTATGGGCTTCCAAATATCCCTTTGCCAATTCCACAAGAACAGCCTTAGCGAAAGGCTTCTTGAAGGGAAAGATGTAACTCTGTGAGATGAATTAACAGAACACAGAGCAGTTTCTCAGAAAGCTTCTTTCCAGTTTTGAACGGAAGATATTTCCTTTTTCACCAGAGGCCTCTATGGGCTTCCAAATATCCCTTTGCCAATTCCACAAGAACAGCCTTAGCGAAAGGCTTCTTGAAGGGAAAGATGTAACTCTGTGAGATGAATTAACAGAACACAGAGCAGTTTCTCAGAAAGCTTCTTTCCATTTTTGAACGGAAGATATTTCCTTTTTCACCATAGCCCTCTATGGGCTTCCAAATATCCCTTTGCCAATTCCACAAGAACAGCCTTAGCGAAAGCCTTCTTGAAGGGAAAGATGTAACTCTGTGAGATGAATTAACAGAACACAGAGCAGTTTCTCAGAAAGCTTCTTTCCAGTTTTGAACGGAAGATATTTCCTTTTTCACCATAGCCCTCTTTGGGCTTCCAAATATCCCTTTGCCAATTCCACAAGAACAGCCTTAGCGAAAGGCTTCTTGAAGGGAAAGATGGAACTCTGTGAGATGAATTAACAGAACACAGAGCAGTTTCTCAGAAAGCTTCTTTCCAGTTTTGAACGGAAGATATTTCCTTTTTCATCATAGCCCTCTATGGGCTTCCAAATATCCCTTTGCCAATTCCACAAGAACAGCCTTAGCGAAAGGCTTCTTGAAGGGAAAAATGTAACTCTGTGAGATGAATTAACAGAACACAGAGCAGTTTCTCAGAAAGCTTCTTTCCAGTTTTGAACGGAAGTTATTTTCTTTTTCACCTTAGCCCTCTATGGGCTTCCAAATATCCCTTTGCCAATTCCACAAGAACAGCCTTAGCGAAAGGCTTCTTGAAGGGAAAGATGTAACTCTGTGAGATGAATTAACAGAACACAGAGCAGTTTCTCAGAAAGCTTCTTTCCAGTTTTGAACGGAAGATATTTCCTTTTTCACCATAGGCCTCTATGGGCTTCCAAATATCCCTTTGCCAATTCCACAAGAACAGCCTTAGCGAAAGGCTTCTTGAAGGGAAAGATGTAACTCTGTGAGATGAATTAACAGAACACAGAGCAGTTTCTCAGAAAGCTTCTTTCCAATTTTGAACGGAAGATATTTCCTTTTTCACCATAGCCCTCTATGGGCTTCCAAATATCCCTTTGCCAATTCCACAAGAACAGCCTTAGCGAAAGGCTTCTTGAAGGGAAAGATGTAACTCTGTGAGATGAATTAACAGAACACAGAGCAGTTTCTCAGAAAGCTTCTTTCCAGTTTTGAACGGAAGTATTTCCTTTTTCACCATAGCCCTCTATGGGCTTCCAAATATCCCTTTGCCAATTCCACAAGAACAGCCTTAGCGAAAGGCTTCTTGAAGGGAAAGATGTAACTCTGTGAGATGAATTAACAGAACACAGAGCAGTTTCTCAGAAAGCTTCTTTCCAGTTTTGAACGGAAGATATTTCCTTTTTCACCATAGCCCTCTATGGGCTTCCAAATATCCCTTTGCCAATTCCACAAGAACAGCCTTAGCGAAAGGCTTCTTGAAGGGAAAGATGTAACTCTGTGAGATGAATTAACAGAACACAGAGCAGTTTCTCAGAAAGCTTCTTTCCAGTTTTGAACGGAAGATATTTCCTTTTTCACCATAGCCCTCTATGGGCTTCCAAATATCCCTTTGACAATTCCACAAGAACAGCCTTAGCGAAAGGCTTCTTGAAGGGAAAGATGTAACTCTGTGAGATGAATTAACAGAACACAGAGCAGTTTCTCAGTAAGCTTCTTTCCAGTTTTGAACGGAAGGTATTTCCTTTTTCACCGTAGCCCTCTATGGGCTTCCAAATATCCCTTTGCCAATTCCCGAAGAACAGCCTTAGCGAAAGGCTTCTTGAAGGGAAAGATGTAACTCTGTGAGATGAATTAACAGAACACAGAGCAGTTTCTCACAAAGCTTCTTTCCAGTTTTGAACGGAAGATATTTCCTTTTTCACCATAGCCCTCTATGGGCTTCCAAATATCCCTTTGATAATTCCACAAGAACAGCCTTAGCGAAAGGTTTCTTGAAGGGAAAGATGTAACTCTGTGAGATGAATTAACAGAACACAGAGCAGTTTCTCAGAAAGCTTCTTTCCAGTTTTGAACGGAAGATATTTCCTTTTTCACCATAGCCCTCTATGGGCTTCCAAATATCCCTTTGCCAATTCCACAAGAACAGCCTTAGCGAAAGGCTTCTTGAAGGGAAAGATGTAACTCTGTGAGATGAATTAACAGAATACAGAGCAGTTTCTCAGAAAGCTTCTTTCCAGTTTTGAACGGAAGATATTTCCTTTTTCACCATAGGCCTCTATGGGCTTCGAAATATCCCTTGGCAATTCCACAAGAACAGCCTTAGCGAAAGGCTTCTTGAAGGGAAAGATGTAACTCTGTGAGATGAATTAACAGAACACAGAGCAGTTTCTCAGAAAGCTTCTTTCCAGTTTTGAACGGAAGGTATTTCCTTTTTCACCATAGGCCTCTATGGGCTTCCAAATATCCCTTTGCCAATTCCCGAAGAACAGCCTTAGCGAAAGGCTTCTTGAAGGGAAAGATGTAACTCTGTGAGATGAATTAACAGAACACAGAGCAGTTTCTCAGAAAGCTTCTTTCCAGTTTTGAACGGAAGATATTTCCTTTTTCACCATAGCCCTCTATGGGCTTCCAAATATCCCTTTGCCAATTCCACAAGAACAGCCTTAGCGGAAGGCTTCTTGAAGGGAAAGATGTAACTCTGTGAGATGAATTAACAGAACACAGAGCAGTTTCTCAGAAAGCTTCTTTCCAGTTTTGAACGGAAGATATTTCCTTTTTCACCATAGCCCTCTATGGGCTTCCAAATATCCCTTTACAAATTCCACAAGAACAGCCTTAGCGAAAGGCTTCTTGAAGGGAAAGATGTAACTCTGTGAGATGAATTAACAGAACACAGAGCAGTTTCTCAGAAAGCTTCTTTCCAGTTTTGAACGGAAGATATTACCTTTTTCACCGTAGCCCTCTATGGGCTTCCAAATATCCCTTTGCCAATTCCACAAGAACAGCCTTAGCGAAAGGCTTCTTGAAAGGAAAGATGTAACTCTGTGAGATGAATTAACAGAACACAGAGCAGTTTCTCAGAAAGCTTCTTTCCAGTTTTGAAAGGAAGATATTTCCTTTTTCACCATAGCCCTCTATGGGCTTCCAAATATCCCTTTGCCAATTCCACAAGAACAGCCTTAGCGAAAGGCTTCTTGAAGGGAAAGATGTAACTCTGTGAGATGAATTAACAGAACACAGAGCAGTTTCTCAGAAAGCTTCTTTCCAGTTTTGAACGGAAGATATTTCCTTTTTCACCATAGGCCTCTATGGGCTTCCAAATATCCCTTTGCCAATTCCACAAGAACAGCCTTAGCGAAAGGCTTCTTGAAGGGAAAGATGTAACTCTGTGAGATGAATTAACAGAACACAGAGCAGTTTCTCAGAAAGCTTCTTTCCAGTTTTGAACGGAAGGTATTTCCTTTTTCACCATAGCCCTCTATGGGCTTCCAAATATCCCTTTGAAAATTCCCCAAGAACAGCCTTAGCGAAAGGCTTCTTGAAGGGAAAGATGTAACTCTGTGAGATGAATTAACAGAACACAGAGCAGTTTCTCAGAAAGCTTCTTTCTAGTTTTGAACGGAAGATATTTCCTTTTTCACCATAGCCCTCTAGGGACTTCCAAATATCCCTTTGCCAATACCACAAGAACAGCCTTAGCGAAAGGTTTCTTGAAGGGAAAGATGTAACTCTGTGAGATGAATTAACAGAACACAGAGCAGTTTCTCAGAAAGCTTCTTTCCAGTTTTGAACGGAAGATATTTCCTTTTTCACTATAGCCCTCTATGGGCTTCCAAATATCCCTTTGCCAATTCCACAAGAACAGCCATAGCGAAAGGCTTCTTGAAGGGAAAGATGTAACTCTGTGAGATGAATTAACAGAACACAGAGCAGTTTCTCAGAAAGCATCTTTCCACTTTTGAACGGAAGATATTTCCTTTTTCACCATAGCCCTCTAAGGGCTTCCAAATATCCCTTTGCCAGTTCCACAAAACAGCCTTAGCGAAAGGCTTCTTGAAGGGAAAGATGTAACTCTGTGAGATGAATTAACAGAACACAGAGCAGTTTCTCAGAAAGCTTCTTTCCAGTTTTGAACGGAAGATATTTCCTTTTTCACCATAGCCCTATATGGGCTTCCAAATATCCCTTTGCCAATTCCACAAGAACAGCCTCAGCGAAAGGCTTCTTGAAGGGAAAGATGTAACTCTGTGAGATGAATTAACAGAACACAGAGCAGTTTCTCAGAAAGCTTCTTTCCAGTTTTGAACGGAAGATATTTCCTTTTTCACCATAGCCCTCTATGGGCTTCCAAATATCCCTTTGCCAATTCCACAAGAACAGCCTTAGCGAAAGACTTCTTGAAGGAAAAGATGTAACTCTGTGAGATGAATTAACAGAACACAGAGCAGTTTCTCAGAAAGCTTCTTTCCAGTTTTGAACGGAAGATATTTCCTTTTTCACCATAGGCCTCTATGGGCTTCCAAATATCCCTTTGCCAATTCCACAAGAACAGCCTTAGCGAAAGGCTTCTTGAAGGGAAAGATGTAACTCTGTGAGATGAATTAACAGAACACAGAGCAGTTTCTCAGAAAGCTTCTTTCCAGTTTTGAACGGAAGATATTTCCTTTTTCACCATAGCCCTCTATGGGCTTCCAAATATCCCTTTGCCAATTCCACAAGAACAGCCTTAGCGAAAGGCTTCTTGAAGGGAAAGATGTAACTCTGTGAGATGAATTAACAGAACGCAGAGCAGTTTCTCAGAAAGCTTCTTTCCAGTTTTGAACGGAAGATATTTCCTTTTTCAACATAGCCCTCTATGGGATTCCAAATATACCTTTGCCAATTCCACAAGAACAGCCTTAGCGAAAGGCTTCTTGAAGGGAAAGATGTAACTCTGTGAGATGAATTAACAGAACACAGAGCAGTTTCTCAGAAAGCTTCTTTCCAGTTTTGAACGGAAGATATTTCCTTTTTCACCATAGCCCTCTATGGGCTTCCAAATATCCCTTTGACAATTCCACAAGAACAGCCTTAGCGAAAGGCTTCTTGAAGGGAAAGATGTAACTCTGTGAGATGAATTAACAGAACACAGAGCAGTTTCTCAGAAAGCTTCTTTCCAGTTTTGAACGGAAGGTATTTCCTTTTTCACCATATCCCTCTATGGGCTTCCAAATATCCCTTTGCCAATTCCCGAAGAACAGCCTTAGCGAAAGGCTTCTTGAAGGGAAAGATGTAACTCTGTGAGATGAATTAACAGAACACAGAGCAGTTTCTCAGAAAGCTTCTTTCCAGTTTTGAACGGAAGATATTTCCTTTTTCACTATAGCCCTCTATGGGCTTCCAAATATCCCTTTGCCAATTCCACAACAACAGCCTTAGCGAAAGGCTTCTTGAAGGGAAAGATGTAACTCTGTGAGATGAATTAACAGAACACAGAGCAGTTTCTCAGAAAGCTTCTTTCCAGTTTTGAACGGAAGATATTTCCTTTTTCACCATAGGCCTCTATGGGTTCCAAATATCCCTTTGCCAATTCCACAAGAACAGCCTTAGCGAAAGGCTTCTTGAAGGGAAAGATGTAACTCTGTGAGATGAATTAACAGAACACAGAGCAGTTTCTCAGAAAGCTTCTTTCCAATTTTGAACGGAAGATATTTCCTTTTTCACCATAGCCCTCTATGGGCTTCCAAATATCCCTTTGCCAATTCCACAAGAACAGCCTTAGCGAAAGGCTTCTTGAAGGGAAAGATGTAACTCTGTGAGATGAATTAACAGAACACAGAGCAGTTTCTCAGAAAGCTTCTTTCCAGTTTTGAACGGAAGATATTTCCTTTTTCACTATAGCCCTCTATGGGCTTCCAAATATCCCTTTGCCAATTCCACAAGAACAGCCTTAGCGAAAGGCTTCTTGGAGGGAAAGATGTAACTCTGTGAGATGAATTAACAGAAAACAGAGCAGTTTCTCAGAAAGCTTCTTTCCAGTTTTGAACGGAAGATATTTCCTTTTTCACCATAGGCCTCTATGGGCTTCCAAATATCCCTTTGCCAATTCCACAAGAAAAGCCTTAGCGAAAGGCTTCTTGAAGGGAAAGATGTAACTCTGTGAGATGAATTAACAGAACACAGAGCAGTTTCTCAGAAAGCTTCTTTCCAATTTTCAACGGAAGATAATTCCTTTTTCACCATAGCCCTCTATGGGCTTCCAAATATCCCTTTGCCAATTCCACAAGAACAGCCTTAGCGAAAGGCTTCTTGAAGGGAAAGATGTAACTCTGTGAGATGAATTAACAGAACACAGAGCAGTTTCTCAGAAAGCTTCTTTCCAGTTTTGAACGGAAGTATTTCCTTTTTCACCATAGCCCTCTATGGGCTTCCAAATATCCCTTTGCCAATTCCACAAGAACAGCCTTAGCGAAAGGCTTCTTGAAGGGAAAGATGTAACTCTGTGAGATGAATTAACAGAACACAGAGCAGTTTCTCAGAAAGCTTCTTTCCAGTTTTGAACGGAAGATATTTCCTTTTTCACCATAGCCCTCTATGGGCTTCCAAATATCCCTTTGCCAATTCCACAAGAACAGCCTTAGCGAAAGGCTTCTTGAAGGGAAAGATGTAACTCTGTGAGATGAATTAACAGAACACAGAGCAGTTTCTCAGAAAGCTTCTTTCCAGTTTTGAACGGAAGATATTTCGTTTTTCACCATAGCCCTCTATGGGCTTCCAAATATCCCTTTGACAATTCCACAAGAACAGCCTTAGCGAAAGGCTTCTTGAAGGGAAAGATGTAACTCTGTGAGATGAATTAACAGAACACAGAGCAGTTTCTCAGTAAGCTTCTTTCCAGTTTTGAACGGAAGGTATTTCCTTTTTCACCGTAGCCCTCTATGGGCTTCCAAATATCCCTTTGCCAATTCCCGAAGAACAGCCTTAGCGAAAGGCTTCTTGAAGGGAAAGATGTAACTCTGTGAGATGAATTAACAGAACACAGAGCAGTTTCTCACAAAGCTTCTTTCCAGTTTTGAACGGAAGATATTTCCTTTTTCACCATAGCCCTCTATGGGCTTCCAAATATCCCTTTGATAATTCCACAAGAACAGCCTTAGCGAAAGGTTTCTTGAAGGGAAAGATGTAACTCTGTGAGATGAATTAACAGAACACAGAGCAGTTTCTCAGAAAGCTTCTTTCCAGTTTTGAACGGAAGATATTTCCTTTTTCACCATAGCCCTCTATGGGCTTCCAAATATCCCTTTGCCAATTCCACAAGAACAGCCTTAGCGAAAGGCTTCTTGAAGGGAAAGATGTAACTCTGTGAGATGAATTAACAGAATACAGAGCAGTTTCTCAGAAAGCTTCTTTCCAGTTTTGAACGGAAGATATTTCCTTTTTCACCATAGGCCTCTATGGGCTTCGAAATATCCCTTGGCAATTCCACAAGAACAGCCTTAGCGAAAGGCTTCTTGAAGGGAAAGATGTAACTCTGTGAGATGAATTAACAGAACACAGAGCAGTTTCTCAGAAAGCTTCTTTCCAGTTTTGAACGGAAGGTATTTCCTTTTTCACCATAGCCCTCTATGGGCTTCCAAATATCCCTTTGCCAATTCCACAAGAACAGCCTTAGCGAAAGGCTTCTTGAAGGGAAAGATGTAACTCTGTGAGATGAATTAACAGAACACAGAGCAGTTTCTCAGAAAGCTTCTTTCCAGTTTTGAACGGAAGATATTTCCTTTTTCACCATAGCCCTCTATGGGCTTCCAAATATCCCTTTGCCAATTCCACAAGAACAGCCTTAGCGGAAGGCTTCTTGAAGGGAAAGATGTAACTCTGTGAGATGAATTAACAGAACACAGAGCAGTTTCTCAGAAAGCTTCTTTCCAGTTTTGAACGGAAGATATTTCCTTTTTCACCATAGCCCTCTATGGGCTTCCAAATATCCCTTTACAAATTCCACAAGAACAGCCTTAGCGAAAGGCTTCTTGAAGGGAAAGATGTAACTCTGTGAGATGAATTAACAGAACACAGAGCAGTTTCTCAGAAAGCTTCTTTCCAGTTTTGAACGGAAGATATTACCTTTTTCACCGTAGCCCTCTATGGGCTTCCAAATATCCCTTTGCCAATTCCACAAGAACAGCCTTAGCGAAAGGCTTCTTGAAGGGAAAGATGTAACTCTGTGAGATGAATTAACAGAACACAGAGCAGTTTCTCAGAAAGCTTCTTTCCAGTTTTGAAAGGAAGATATTTCCTTTTTCACCATAGCCCTCTATGGGCTTCCAAATATCCCTTTGCCAATTCCACAAGAACAGCCTTAGCGAAAGGCTTCTTGAAGGGAAAGATGTAACTCTGTGAGATGAATTAACAGAACACAGAGCAGTTTCTCAGAAAGCTTCTTTCCAGTTTTGAACGGAAGATATTTCCTTTTTCACCATAGGCCTCTATGGGCTTCCAAATATCCCTTTGCCAATTCCACAAGAACAGCCTTAGCGAAAGGCTTCTTGAAGGGAAAGATGTAACTCTGTGAGATGAATTAACAGAACACAGAGCAGTTTCTCAGAAAGCTTCTTTCCAGTTTTGAACGGAAGGTATTTCCTTTTTCACCATAGCCCTCTATGGGCTTCCAAATATCCCTTTGAAAATTCCCCAAGAACAGCCTTAGCGAAAGGCTTCTTGAAGGGAAAGATGTAACTCTGTGAGATGAATTAACAGAACACAGAGCAGTTTCTCAGAAAGCTTCTTTCTAGTTTTGAACGGAAGATATTTCCTTTTTCACCATAGCCCTCTAGGGACTTCCAAATATCCCTTTGCCAATACCACAAGAACAGCCTTAGCGAAAGGTTTCTTGAAGGGAAAGATGTAACTCTGTGAGATGAATTAACAGAACACAGAGCAGTTTCTCAGAAAGCTTCTTTCCAGTTTTGAACGGAAGATATTTCCTTTTTCACTATAGCCCTCTATGGGCTTCCAAATATCCCTTTGCCAATTCCACAAGAACAGCCATAGCGAAAGGCTTCTTGAAGGGAAAGATGTAACTCTGTGAGATGAATTAACAGAACACAGAGCAGTTTCTCAGAAAGCATCTTTCCACTTTTGAACGGAAGATATTTCCTTTTTCACCATAGCCCTCTAAGGGCTTCCAAATATCCCTTTGCCAGTTCCACAAAACAGCCTTAGCGAAAGGCTTCTTGAAGGGAAAGATGTAACTCTGTGAGATGAATTAACAGAACACAGAGCAGTTTCTCAGAAAGCTTCTTTCCAGTTTTGAACGGAAGATATTTCCTTTTTCACCATAGCCCTATATGGGCTTCCAAATATCCCTTTGCCAATTCCACAAGAACAGCCTTAGCGAAAGGCTTCTTGAAGGGAAAGATGTAACTCTGTGAGATGAATTAACAGAACACAGAGCAGTTTCTCAGAAAGCTTCTTTCCAGTTTTGAACGGAAGATATTTCCTTTTTCACCATAGCCCTCTATGGGCTTCCAAATATCCCTTTGCCAATTCCACAAGAACAGCCTTAGCGAAAGACTTCTTGAAGGAAAAGATGTAACTCTGTGAGATGAATTAACAGAACACAGAGCAGTTTCTCAGAAAGCTTCTTTCCAGTTTTGAACGGAAGATATTTCCTTTTTCACCATAGGCCTCTATGGGCTTCCAAATATCCCTTTGCCAATTCCACAAGAACAGCCTTAGCGAAAGGCTTCTTGAAGGGAAAGATGTAACTCTGTGAGATGAATTAACAGAACACAGAGCAGTTTCTCAGAAAGCTTCTTTCCAGTTTTGAACGGAAGATATTTCCTTTTTCACCATAGCCCTCTATGGGCTTCCAAATATCCCTTTGCCAATTCCACAAGAACAGCCTTAGCGAAAGGCTTCTTGAAGGGAAAGATGTAACTCTGTGAGATGAATTAACAGAACGCAGAGCAGTTTCTCAGAAAGCTTCTTTCCAGTTTTGAACGGAAGATATTTCCTTTTTCAACATAGCCCTCTATGGGATTCCAAATATACCTTTGCCAATTCCACAAGAACAGCCTTAGCGAAAGGCTTCTTGAAGGGAAAGATGTAACTCTGTGAGATGAATTAACAGAACACAGAGCAGTTTCTCAGAAAGCTTCTTTCCAGTTTTGAACGGAAGATATTTCCTTTTTCACCATAGCCCTCTATGGGCTTCCAAATATCCCTTTGACAATTCCACAAGAACAGCCTTAGCGAAAGGCTTCTTGAAGGGAAAGATGTAACTCTGTGAGATGAATTAACAGAACACAGAGCAGTTTCTCAGAAAGCTTCTTTCCAGTTTTGAACGGAAGGTATTTCCTTTTTCACCATATCCCTCTATGGGCTTCCAAATATCCTTTTGCCAATTCCCGAAGAACAGCCTTAGCGAAAGGCTTCTTGAAGGGAAAGATGTAACTCTGTGAGATGAATTAACAGAACACAGAGCAGTTTCTCAGAAAGCTTCTTTCCAGTTTTGAACGGAAGATATTTCCTTTTTCACTATAGCCCTCTATGGGCTTCCAAATATCCCTTTGCCAATTCCACAACAACAGCCTTAGCGAAAGGCTTCTTGAAGGGAAAGATGTAACTCTGTGAGATGAATTAACAGAACACAGAGCAGTTTCTCAGAAAGCTTCTTTCCAGTTTTGAACGGAAGATATTTCCTTTTTCACCATAGGCCTCTATGGGCTTCCAAATATCCCTTTGCCAATTCCACAAGAACAGCCTTAGCGAAAGGCTTCTTGAAGGGAAAGATGTAACTCTGTGAGATGAATTAACAGAACACAGAGCAGTTTCTCAGAAAGCTTCTTTCCAATTTTGAACGGAAGATATTTCCTTTTTCACCATAGCCCTCTATGGGCTTCCAAATATCCCTTTGCCAATTCCACAAGAACAGCCTTAGCGAAAGGCTTCTTGAAGGGAAAGATGTAACTCTGTGAGATGAATTAACAGAACACAGAGCAGTTTCTCAGAAAGCTTCTTTCCAGTTTTGAACGGAAGATATTTCCTTTTTCACTATAGCCCTCTATGGGCTTCCAAATATCCCTTTGCCAATTCCACAAGAACAGCCTTAGCGAAAGGCTTCTTGGAGGGAAAGATGTAACTCTGTGAGATGAATTAACAGAACACAGAGCAGTTTCTCAGAAAGCTTCTTTCCAGTTTTGAACGGAAGATATTTCCTTTTTCACCATAGGCCTCTATGGGCTTCCAAATATCCCTTTGCCAATTCCACAAGAAAAGCCTTAGCGAAAGGCTTCTTGAAGGGAAAGATGTAACTCTGTGAGATGAATTAACAGAACACAGAGCAGTTTCTCAGAAAGCTTCTTTCCAATTTTCAACGGAAGATAATTCCTTTTTCACCATAGCCCTCTATGGGCTTCCAAATATCCCTTTGCCAATTCCACAAGAACAGCCTTAGCGAAAGGCTTCTTGAAGGGAAAGATGTAACTCTGTGAGATGAATTAACAGAACACAGAGCAGTTTCTCAGAAAGCTTCTTTCCAGTTTTGAACGGAAGTATTTCCTTTTTCACCATAGCCCTCTATGGGCTTCCAAATATCCCTTTGCCAATTCCACAAGAACAGCCTTAGCGAAAGGCTTCTTGAAGGGAAAGATGTAACTCTGTGAGATGAATTAACAGAACACAGAGCAGTTTCTCAGAAAGCTTCTTTCCAGTTTTGAACGGAAGATATTTCCTTTTTCACCATAGCCCTCTATGGGCTTCCAAATATCCCTTTGCCAATTCCACAAGAACAGCCTTAGCGAAAGGCTTCTTGAAGGGAAAGATGTAACTCTGTGAGATGAATTAACAGAACACAGAGCAGTTTCTCAGAAAGCTTCTTTCCAGTTTTGAACGGAAGATATTTCGTTTTTCACCATAGCCCTCTATGGGCTTCCAAATATCCCTTTGACAATTCCACAAGAACAGCCTTAGCGAAAGGCTTCTTGAAGGGAAAGATGTAACTCTGTGAGATGAATTAACAGAACACAGAGCAGTTTCTCAGTAAGCTTCTTTCCAGTTTTGAACGGAAGGTATTTCCTTTTTCACCGTAGCCCTCTATGGGCTTCCAAATATCCCTTTGCCAATTCCCGAAGAACAGCCTTAGCGAAAGGCTTCTTGAAGGGAAAGATGTAACTCTGTGAGATGAATTAACAGAACACAGAGCAGTTTCTCACAAAGCTTCTTTCCAGTTTTGAACGGAAGATATTTCCTTTTTCACCATAGCCCTCTATGGGCTTCCAAATATCCCTTTGATAATTCCACAAGAACAGCCTTAGCGAAAGGTTTCTTGAAGGGAAAGATGTAACTCTGTGAGATGAATTAACAGAACACAGAGCAGTTTCTCAGAAAGCTTCTTTCCAGTTTTGAACGGAAGATATTTCCTTTTTCACCATAGCCCTCTATGGGCTTCCAAATATCCCTTTGCCAATTCCACAAGAACAGCCTTAGCGAAAGGCTTCTTGAAGGGAAAGATGTAACTCTGTGAGATGAATTAACAGAATACAGAGCAGTTTCTCAGAAAGCTTCTTTCCAGTTTTGAACGGAAGATATTTCCTTTTTCACCATAGGCCTCTATGGGCTTCGAAATATCCCTTGGCAATTCCACAAGAACAGCCTTAGCGAAAGGCTTCTTGAAGGGAAAGATGTAACTCTGTGAGATGAATTAACAGAACACAGAGCAGTTTCTCAGAAAGCTTCTTTCCAGTTTTGAACGGAAGGTATTTCCTTTTTCACCATAGCCCTCTATGGGCTTCCAAATATCCCTTTGCCAATTCCCGAAGAACAGCCTTAGCGAAAGGCTTCTTGAAGGGAAAGATGTAACTCTGTGAGATGAATTAACAGAACACAGAGCAGTTTCTCAGAAAGCTTCTTTCCAGTTTTGAACGGAAGATATTACCTTTTTCACCGTAGCCCTCTATGGGCTTCCAAATATCCCTTTGCCAATTCCACAAGAACAGCCTTAGCGAAAGGCTTCTTGAAGGGAAAGATGTAACTCTGTGAGATGAATTAACAGAACACAGAGCAGTTTCTCAGAAAGCTTCTTTCCAGTTTTGAACGGAAGATATTTCCTTTTTCACCATAGCCCTCTATGGGCTTCCAAATATCCCTTTGCCAATTCCACAAGAACAGCCTTAGCGAAAGGCTTCTTGAAGGGAAAGATGTAACTCTGTGAGATGAATTAACAGAACACAGAGCTGTTTCTCAGAAACCTTCTTTCCAGTTTTGAACGGAAGATATTTCCTTTTTCACAATAGGCCTCTATGGGCTTCCAAATATCCCTTTGCCAATTCCACAAGAACAGCCTTAGCGAAAGGCTTCTTGAAGGGAAAGATGTAACTCTGTGAGATGAATTAACAGAACACAGAGCAGTTTCTCAGAAAGCTTCTTTCCAGTTTTGAACGGAAGGTATTTCCTTTTTCACCATAGCCCTCTATGGGCTTCCAAATATCCCTTTGAAAATTCCCCAAGAACAGCCTTAGCGAAAGGCTTCTTGAAGGGAAAGATGTAACTCTGTGAGATGAATTAACAGAACACAGAGCAGTTTCTCAGAAAGCTTCTTTCTAGTTTTGAACGGAAGATATTTCCTTTTTCACCATAGCCCTCTAGGGACTTCCAAATATCCCTTTGCCAATACCACAAGAACAGCCTTAGCGAAAGGTTTCTCGAAGGGAAAGATGTAACTCTGTGAGATGAATTAACAGAACACAGAGCAGTTTCTCAGAAAGCTTCTTTCCAGTTTTGAACGGAAGATATTTCCTTTTTCACTATAGCCCTCTATGGGCTTCCAAATATCCCTTTGCCAATTCCACAAGAACAGCCATAGCGAAAGGCTTCTTGAAGGGAAAGATGTAACTCTGTGAGATGAATTAACAGAACACAGAGCAGTTTCTCAGAAAGCATCTTTCCACTTTTGAACGGAAGATATTTCCTTTTTCACCATAGCCCTCTAAGGGCTTCCAAATATCCCTTTGCCAGTTCCACAAAACAGCCTTAGCGAAAGGCTTCTTGAAGGGAAAGATGTAACTCTGTGAGATGAATTAACAGAACACAGAGCAGTTTCTCAGAAAGCTTCTTTCCAGTTTTGAACGGAAGATATTTCCTTTTTCACCATAGCCCTATATGGGCTTCCAAATATCCCTTTGCCAATTCCACAAGAACAGCCTTAGCGAAAGGCTTCTTGAAGGGAAAGATGTAACTCTGTGAGATGAATTAACAGAACACAGAGCAGTTTCTCAGAAAGCTTCTTTCCAGTTTTGAACGGAAGATATTTCCTTTTTCACCATAGCCCTCTATGGGCTTCCAAATATCCCTTTGCCAATTCCACAAGAACAGCCTTAGCGAAAGGCTTCTTGAAGGAAAAGATGTAACTCTGTGAGATGAATTAACAGAACACAGAGCAGTTTCTCAGAAAGCTTCTTTCCAGTTTTGAACGGAAGATATTTCCTTTTTCACCATAGCCCTCTATGGGCTTCCAAATATCCCTTTGCCAATTCCACAAGAACAGCCTTAGCGAAAGGCTTCTTGAAGGAAAAGATGTAACTCTGTGAGATGAATTAACAGAACACAGAGCAGTTTCTCAGAAAGCTTCTTTCCAGTTTTGAACGGAAGATATTTCCTTTTTCACCATAGCCCTCTATGGGCTTCCAAATATCCCTTTGCCAATTCCACAAGAACAGCCTTAGCGAAAGGCTTCTTGAAGGGAAAGATGTAACTCTGTGAGATGAATTAACAGAACGCAGAGCAGTTTCTCAGAAAGCTTCTTTCCAGTTTTGAACGGAAGATATTTCCTTTTTCAACATAGCCCTCTATGGGATTCCAAATATCCCTTTGCCAATTCCACAAGAACAGCCTTAGCGAAAGGCTTCTTGAAGGGAAAGATGTAACTCTGTGAGATGAATTAACAGAACACAGAGCAGTTTCTCAGAAAGCTTCTTTCCAGTTTTGAACGGAAGATATTTCCTTTTTCACCATAGCCCTCTATGGGCTTCCAAATATCCCTTTGCCAATTCCACAAGAACAGCCTTAGCGAAAGGCTTCTTGAAGGGAAAGATGTAACTCTGTGAGATGAATTAACAGAACACAGAGCAGTTTCTCAGAAAGCTTCTTTCCAGTTTTGAACGGAAGGTATTTCCTTTTTCACCATAGCCCTCTATGGGCTTCCAAATATCCCTTTGCCAATTCCACAAGAACAGCCTTAGCGAAAGGCTTCTTGAAGGGAAAGATGTAACTCTGTGAGATGAATTAACAGAACACAGAGCAGTTTCTCAGAAAGCTTCTTTCCAGTTTTGCACGGAAGATATTTCCTTTTTCAGCATAGGCCTCTAGGGGCTTCCAAATATCCCTTTGCCAATTCCACAAGAACAGCCTTAGCGAAAGGCTTCTTGAAGGGAAAGATGTAACTCTGTGAGATGAATTAACAGAACACAGAGCAGTTTCTCAGAAAGCTTCTTTCCAGTTTTGAACGGAAGATATTTCCTTTTTCACCATAGCCCTCTATGGGCTTCCAAATATCCCTTTGCCAATTCCACAAGAACAGCCTTAGCGAAAGGCTTCTTGAAGGGAAAGATGTAACTCTGTGAGATGAATTAACAGAACACAGAGCAGTTTCTCAGAAAGCTTCATTCCAGTTTTGAACGGAAGATATTTCCTTTTTCACCATAGCCCTCTATGGGCTTCCAAATATCCCTTTGCCAATTACACAAGAACAGCCTTAGCGAAAGGCTTCTTGAAGGGAAAGATGTAACTCTGTGAGATGAATTAACAGAACACAGAGCAGTTTCTCAGAAAGCTTCTTTCCAGTTTTGAACGGAAGATATTTCCTTTTTCACCATAGCCCTCTATGGGCTTCCAAATATCCCTTTGCCAATTCCACAAGAACAGCCTTAGCGAAAGGCTTCTTGAAGGGAAAGATGTAACTCTGTGAGATGAATTAACAGAACACAGAGCAGTTTCTCAGAAAGCTTCTTTCCAGTTTTGAACGGAAGATATTTCCTTTTTCACCATAGCCCTCTATGGGCTTCCAAATATCCCTTTGCCAATTCCACAAGAACAGCCTTAGCGAAAGGCTTCTTGAAGGGAAAGATGTAACTCTCTGAGATGAATTAACAGAACACAGAGCAATTTCTCACAAAGCTTCTTTCCAGTTTTGAACGGAAGATATTTCCTTTTTCACCGTAGCCCTCTTTGGGCTTCCAAATATCCCTTTGCCAATTCCACAAGAACAGCCTTAGCGAAAGGCTTCTTGAAGGGAAATATGTAACTCAGTGAGATGAATTAACAGAACACAGAGCAGTTTCTCTGAAAGCTTCTTTCCAGTTTTGAACGGAAGATATTCCTTTTTCACCGTAGCCCTTTATGGGCTTCCAAATATCCCTTTGCCAATTCCACAAGAACAGCCTTAGCGAAAGGCTTCTTGAAGGGAAAGATGTAACTCGGTGAGATGAATTAACAGAACACAGAGCAGTTTCTCAGAAAGCTTCTTTCCAGTTTTGAACGGAAGATATTTCCTTTTTCACCGTAGCCCTCTATGGGCTTCCAAATATCCCTTTGCCAATTCCCCAAGAACAGCCTTAGCGAAAGGCTTCTTGAAGGGAAAGATGTAACTCTGTGAGATGAATTAACATAACACAGAGCAGTTTCTCAGAAAGCATCTTTCCACTTTTGAACGGAAGATATTTCCTTTTTCACCATAGCCCTATATGGGCTTCCAAATATCCCTTTGCCAATTCCACAAGAACAGCCTTAGCGAAAGGCTTCTTGAAGGGAAAGATGTAACTCTGTGAGATGAATTAACAGAACACAGAGCAGTTTCTCAGAAAGCTTCTTTCCAGTTTTGAACGGAAGATATTTCCTTTTTCACCATAGCCCTCTTTGGGCTTCCAAATATCCCTTTGCCAATTCCACAAGAACAGCCTTAGCGAAAGGCTTCTTGAAGGGAAAGATGCAACTCTGTGAGATGAATTAACAGAACACAGAGCAGTTTCTCAGAAAGTTTCTTTCCAGTTTTGAACGGAAGATATTTCCTTTTTCACCATAGCCCTCATGGGCTTCCAAATATCCCTTTGCCAATTCCACAAGAACAGCCTTAGCGAAAGGCTTCTTGAAGGGAAAGATGTAACTCTGTGAGATGAATTAACAGAACACAGAGCAGTTTCTCAGAAAGCTTCTTTCCAGTTTTGAACGGAAGATATTTCCTTATTCACCATAGCCCTCTATGGGCTTCCAAATATCCCTTTGCCAATTCCACAAGAACAGCCTTAGCGAAAGGCTTCTTGAAGGGAAAGATGTAACTCTGTGAGATGAATTAACAGAACACAGAGCAGTTTCTCAGAAAGCTTCTTTCCAGTTTTGAACGGAAGATATTTCCTTTTTCACCATAGGCCTCTATGGGCTTCCAAATATCCCTTTGCCAATTCCACAAGAACAGCCTTAGCGAAAGGCTTCTTGAAGGGAAAGATGTAACTCTGTGAGATGAATTAACAGAACACAGAGCAGTTTCTCAGAAAGCTTCTTTCCACTTTTGAACCGAAGATATTTCCTTTTTCACCATAGCCCTCTATGGGCTTCCAAATATCCCTTTGCCAATTCCCCAAGAACAGCCTTAGTGAAAGGCTTCTTGAAGGGAAAGATGTAACTCTGTGAGATGAATTCACAGAACACAGAGCAGTTTCTCAGAAAGCTTCTTTCCAGTTTTGAACGGAAGATATTTACTTTTTCACCATAGCCCTCTATGGGCTTCCAAATATCCCTTTGCCAATTCCACAAGAACAGCCTTAGCGAAAGGCTTCTTGAAGGGAAAGATGTAACTCTGTGAGATGAATTAACAGAACACAGAGCAGTTTCTCAGAAACCTTCCTTCCAGTTTTGAACGGAAGATATTTCCTTTTTCACCATAGGCCTCTATGGGCTTCCAAATATCCCTTTGCCAATTCCACAAGAACAGCCTTAGCGAAAGGCTTCTTGAAGGGAAAGATGTAACTCTGTGAGATGAATTAACAGAACACAGAGCAGTTTCTCAGAAAGCTTCTTTCCAGTTTTGAACGGAAGATATTTCCTTTTTCACCATAGGCCTCTATGGGCTTCCAAATATCCCTTTGCCAATTCCGCAAGAACAGCCTTAGCGAAAGGCTTCTTGAAGGGAAAGATGTAACTCTGTGAGATGAATTAACAGAACACAGAGCAGTTTCTCAGAAACCTTCTTTCCAGTTTTGAACGGAAGATATTTCCTTTTTCACCATAGGCCTCTATGGGCTTCCAAATATCCCTTTGCCAATTCCACAAGAACAGCCTTAGCGAAAGGCTTCTTGAAGGGAAAGATGTAACTCTGTGAGATGAATTAACAGAACACAGAGCAGTTTCTCAGAAAGCTTCTTTCCAGTTTTGAACGGAAGGTAATTCCTTTTTCACCATAGCCCTCTATGGGCTTCCAAATATCCCTTTGCGAATTCCCCAAGAACAGCCTTAGCGAAAGGCTTCTTGAAGGGAAAGATGTAACTCTGTGAGATGAATTAACAGAACACAGAGCAGTTTCTCAGAAAGCTTCTTTCCAGTTTTGAACGGAAGATATTTCCTTTTTCACCATAGCCCTCTATGGGCTTCCAAATATCCCTTTGCCAATTCCACAAGAACAGCCTTAGCGAAAGGTTTCTGGAAGGGAAAGATGTAACTCTGTGAGATGAATTAACAGAACACAGAGCAGTTTCTCAGAAAGCTTCTTTCCAGTTTTGAACGGAAGGTATTTCCTTTTTCACCGTAGCCCTCTAAGGGCTTCCAAATATCCCTTTGCCAATTCCACAAGAACAGCCTTAGCGAAAGGCTTCTTGAAGGGAAAGATGTAACTCTGTGAGATGAATTAACAGAACACAGAGCAGTTTCTCAGAAAGCTTCTTTCCAGTTTTGAACGGAAGATATTTCCTTTTTCACCATAGCCCTCTATGGGCTTCCAAATATCCCTTTGCCAATACCACAAGAACAGCCTTAGCGAAAGGTTTCTTGAAGAGAAAGATGTAACTCTGTGAGATGAATTAACAGAACACAGAGCAGTTTCTCAGAAAGCTTCTTTCCAGTTTTGAACGGAAGATATTTCCTTTTTCACCATAGCCCTCTATGGGCTTCCAAATATCCCTTTGCCAATTCCCCAAGAACAGCCTTAGCGAAAGGCTTCTTGAAGGGAAAGATGTAACTCGGTGAGATGAATTAACAGAACACAGAGCAGTTTCTCAGAAAGCTTCTTTCCAGTTTTGAACGGAAGATATTTCCTTTTTCACCATAGCCCTCTATGGGCTTCCAAATATCCCTTTGCCAATTCCACAAGAACAGCCTTAGCGAAAGGCTTCTTGAAGGCAAAGATGTAACTCTGTGAGATGAATTAACAGAACACAGAGCAGTTTCTCAGAAAGCTTCTTTCCAGTTTTGAACGGAAGATATTTCCTTTTTCAGCATAGCCCTCTTTGGGCTTCCAAATATCCCTTTGCCAATTCCACAAGAACAGCCTTAGCGAAAGGCTTCTTGAAGGGAAAGATGTAACTGTGAGATGAATTAACAGAACACAGAGCAGTTTCTCAGAAAGCTTCTTTCCAGTTTTGAACGGAAGATATTACCTTTTTCACCATAGGCCTCTATGGGCTTCCAAATATCCCTTTGCCAATTCCACAAGAACAGCCTTAGCGAAAGGCTCCTTGAAGGGAAAGATGTAACTCTGTGAGATGAATTAACAGAACACAGAGCAGTTTCTCAGAAAGCTTCTTTCCAGTTTTGAACGGAAGATATTTCCTTTTTCACCATAGGCCTCTATGGGCTTCCAAATATCCCTTTGCCAATTCCACAAGAACAGCCTTAGCGAAAGGCTTCTTGAAGGAAAAGATGTAACTCTGTGAGATGAATTAACAGAACACAGAGCAGTTTCTCAGAAACCTTCTTTCCAGTTTTGAACGGAAGATATTTCCTTTTTCACCATAGCCCTCTATGGGCTTCCAAATATCCCTTTGCCAATTCCACAAGAACAGCCTTAGCGAAAGGCTTCTTGAAGGGAAAGATGTAACTCTGTGAGATGAATTAACAGAACACAGAGCAGTTTCTCAGAAAGCTTCTTTCCAGTTTTGAACGGAAGATATTTCCTTTTTCACCATAGGCCTCTATGGGCTTCCAAATATCCCTATGCCAATTCCACAAGAACAGCCTTAGCGAAAGGCTTCTTGAAGGGAAAGATGTAACTCTGTGAGATGAATTAACAGAACACAGAGCAGTTTCTCTGAAAGCTTCTTTCCAGTTTTGAACCGAAGATATTTCCTTTTTCACCGTAGCCCTCTATGGGCTTCCAAATATCCCTTTGCCAATTCCACAAGAACAGCCTTAGCGAAAGGCTTCTTGAAGGGAAAGATGTAACTCGGTGAGATGAATTAACAGAACACAGAGCAGTTTCTCAGAAAGCTTCTTTCCAGTTTTGAACGGAAGATATTTCCTTTTTCACCATAGCCCTCTATGGGCTTCGAAATATCCCTTTGCCAATTCCACAAGAACAGCCTTAGCGAAAGGCTTCTTGAAGGGAAAGATGTAACTCTGTGAGATGAATTAACAGAACACAGAGCAGTTTCTCAGAAAGCTTCTTTCCAGTTTTGAACGGAAGATATTTCCTTTTTCACCATAGCCCTCTATGGGCTTCCAAATATCCCTTTGCCAATTCCACAAGAACAGCCTTAGCGAAAGGCTTCTTGAAGGGAAAGATGTAACTCTGTGAGATGAATTAACAGAACACAGAGCAGTTTCTCAGAAAGCTTCTTTCCAGTTTTGAACGGAAGATATTTCCTTTTTCACCATAGGCCTCTATGGGCTTCCAAATATCCCTTTGCCAATTCCACAAGAACAGCCTTAGCGAAAGGCTTCTTGAAGGGAAAGATGTAACTCTGTGAGATGAATTAACAGAACACAGAGCAGTTTCTCAGAAAGCTTCTTTCCAGTTTTGAACGGAAGATATTTCCTTTTTCACCATAGGCCTCTATGGGCTTCCAAATATCCCTTTGCCAATTCCGCAAGAACAGCCTTAGCGAAAGGCTTCTTGAAGGGAAAGATGTAACTCTGTGAGATGAATTAACAGAACACAGAGCAGTTTCTCAGAAACCTTCTTTCCAGTTTTGAACGGAAGATATTTCCTTTTTCACCATAGGCCTCTATGGGCTTCCAAATATCCCTTTGCCAATTCCACAAGAACAGCCTTAGCGAAAGGCTTCTTGAAGGGAAAGATGTAACTCTGTGAGATGAATTAACAGAACACAGAGCAGTTTCTCAGAAAGCTTCTTTCCAGTTTTGAACGGAAGGTAATTCCTTTTTCACCATAGCCCTCTATGGGCTTCCAAATATCCCTTTGCGAATTCCCCAAGAACAGCCTTAGCGAAAGGCTTCTTGAAGGGAAAGATGTAACTCTGTGAGATGAATTAACAGAACACAGAGCAGTTTCTCAGAAAGCTTCTTTCCAGTTTTGAACGGAAGATATTTCCTTTTTCACCATAGCCCTCTATGGGCTTCCAAATATCCCTTTGCCAATTCCACAAGAACAGCCTTAGCGAAAGGTTTCTGGAAGGGAAAGATGTAACTCTGTGAGATGAATTAACAGAACACAGAGCAGTTTCTCAGAAAGCTTCTTTCCAGTTTTGAACGGAAGGTATTTCCTTTTTCACCGTAGCCCTCTAAGGGCTTCCAAATATCCCTTTGCCAATTCCCCAAGAACAGCCTTAGCGAAAGGCTTCTTGAAGGGAAAGATGTAACTCTGTGAGATGAATTAACAGAACACAGAGCAGTTTCTCAGAAAGCTTCTTTCCAGTTTTGAACGGAAGATATTTCCTTTTTCACCATAGCCCTCTATGGGCTTCCAAATATCCCTTTGCCAATACCACAAGAACAGCCTTAGCGAAAGGTTTCTTGAAGAGAAAGATGTAACTCTGTGAGATGAATTAACAGAACACAGAGCAGTTTCTCAGAAAGCTTCTTTCCAGTTTTGAACGGAAGATATTTCCTTTTTCACCATAGCCCTCTAAGGGCTTCCAAATATCCCTTTGCCAGTTCCACAAAACAGCCTTAGCGAAAGGCTTCTTGAAGGGAAAGATGTAACTCTGTGAGATGAATTAACAGAACACAGAGCAGTTTCTCAGAAAGCTTCTTTCCAGTTTTGAACGGAAGATATTTCCTTTTTCACCATAGCCCTATATGGGCTTCCAAATATCCCTTTGCCAATTCCACAAGAACAGCCTTAGCGAAAGGCTTCTTGAAGGGAAAGATGTAACTCTGTGAGATGAATTAACAGAACACAGAGCAGTTTCTCAGAAAGCTTCTTTCCAGTTTTGAACGGAAGATATTTCCTTTTTCACCATAGCCCTCTATGGGCTTCCAAATATCCCTTTGCCAATTCCACAAGAACAGCCTTAGCGAAAGACTTCTTGAAGGAAAAGATGTAACTCTGTGAGATGAATTAACAGAACACAGAGCAGTTTCTCAGAAAGCTTCTTTCCAGTTTTGAACGGAAGATATTTCCTTTTTCACCATAGGCCTCTATGGGCTTCCAAATATCCCTTTGCCAATTCCACAAGAACAGCCTTAGCGAAAGGCTTCTTGAAGGGAAAGATGTAACTCTGTGAGATGAATTAACAGAACACAGAGCAGTTTCTCAGAAAGCTTCTTTCCAGTTTTGAACGGAAGATATTTCCTTTTTCACCATAGCCCTCTATGGGCTTCCAAATATCCCTTTGCCAATTCCACAAGAACAGCCTTAGCGAAAGGCTTCTTGAAGGGAAAGATGTAACTCTGTGAGATGAATTAACAGAACGCAGAGCAGTTTCTCAGAAAGCTTCTTTCCAGTTTTGAACGGAAGATATTTCCTTTTTCAACATAGCCCTCTATGGGATTCCAAATATCCCTTTGCCAATTCCACAAGAACAGCCTTAGCGAAAGGCTTCTTGAAGGGAAAGATGTAACTCTGTGAGATGAATTAACAGAACACAGAGCAGTTTCTCAGAAAGCTTCTTTCCAGTTTTGAACGGAAGATATTTCCTTTTTCACCATAGCCCTCTATGGGCTTCCAAATATCCCTTTGACAATTCCACAAGAACAGCCTTAGCGAAAGGCTTCTTGAAGGGAAAGATGTAACTCTGTGAGATGAATTAACAGAACACAGAGCAGTTTCTCAGAAAGCTTCTTTCCAGTTTTGAACGGAAGGTATTTCCTTTTTCACCATATCCCTCTATGGGCTTCCAAATATCCCTTTGCCAATTCCCGAAGAACAGCCTTAGCGAAAGGCTTCTTGAAGGGAAAGATGTAACTCTGTGAGATGAATTAACAGAACACAGAGCAGTTTCTCAGAAAGCTTCTTTCCAGTTTTGAACGGAAGATATTTCCTTTTTCACTATAGCCCTCTATGGGCTTCCAAATATCCCTTTGCCAATTCCACAACAACAGCCTTAGCGAAAGGCTTCTTGAAGGGAAAGATGTAACTCTGTGAGATGAATTAACAGAACACAGAGCAGTTTCTCAGAAAGCTTCTTTCCAGTTTTGAACGGAAGATATTTCCTTTTCCACCATAGGCCTCTATGGGCTTCCAAATATCCCTTTGCCAATTCCACAAGAACAGCCTTAGCGAAAGGCTTCTTGAAGGGAAAGATGTAACTCTGTGAGATGAATTAACAGAACACAGAGCAGTTTCTCAGAAAGCTTCTTTCCAATTTTGAACGGAAGATATTTCCTTTTTCACCATAGCCCTCTATGGGCTTCCAAATATCCCTTTGCCAATTCCACAAGAACAGCCTTAGCGAAAGGCTTCTTGAAGGGAAAGATGTAACTCTGTGAGATGAATTAACAGAACACAGAGCAGTTTCTCAGAAAGCTTCTTTCCAGTTTTGAACGGAAGATATTTCCTTTTTCACTATAGCCCTCTATGGGCTTCCAAATATCCCTTTGCCAATTCCACAAGAACAGCCTTAGCGAAAGGCTTCTTGGAGGGAAAGATGTAACTCTGTGAGATGAATTAACAGAACACAGAGCAGTTTCTCAGAAAGCTTCTTTCCAGTTTTGAACGGAAGATATTTCCTTTTTCACCATAGGCCTCTATGGGCTTCCAAATATCCCTTTGCCAATTCCACAAGAAAAGCCTTAGCGAAAGGCTTCTTGAAGGGAAAGATGTAACTCTGTGAGATGAATTAACAGAACACAGAGCAGTTTCTCAGAAAGCTTCTTTCCAATTTTCAACGGAAGATAATTCCTTTTTCACCATAGCCCTCTATGGGCTTCCAAATATCCCTTTGCCAATTCCACAAGAACAGCCTTAGCGAAAGGCTTCTTGAAGGGAAAGATGTAACTCTGTGAGATGAATTAACAGAACACAGAGCAGTTTCTCAGAAAGCTTCTTTCCAGTTTTGAACGGAAGTATTTCCTTTTTCACCATAGCCCTCTATGGGCTTCCAAATATCCCTTTGCCAATTCCACAAGAACAGCCTTAGCGAAAGGCTTCTTGAAGGGAAAGATGTAACTCTGTGAGATGAATTAACAGAACACAGAGCAGTTTCTCAGAAAGCTTCTTTCCAGTTTTGAACGGAAGATATTTCCTTTTTCACCATAGCCCTCTATGGGCTTCCAAATATCCCTTTGCCAATTCCACAAGAACAGCCTTAGCGAAAGGCTTCTTGAAGGGAAAGATGTAACTCTGTGAGATGAATTAACAGAACACAGAGCAGTTTCTCAGAAAGCTTCTTTCCAGTTTTGAACGGAAGATATTTCGTTTTTCACCATAGCCCTCTATGGGCTTCCAAATATCCCTTTGACAATTCCACAAGAACAGCCTTAGCGAAAGGCTTCTTGAAGGGAAAGATGTAACTCTGTGAGATGAATTAACAGAACACAGAGCAGTTTCTCAGTAAGCTTCTTTCCAGTTTTGAACGGAAGGTATTTCCTTTTTCACCGTAGCCCTCTATGGGCTTCCAAATATCCCTTTGCCAATTCCCGAAGAACAGCCTTAGCGAAAGGCTTCTTGAAGGGAAAGATGTAACTCTGTGAGATGAATTAACAGAACACAGAGCAGTTTCTCACAAAGCTTCTTTCCAGTTTTGAACGGAAGATATTTCCTTTTTCACCATAGCCCTCTATGGGCTTCCAAATATCCCTTTGATAATTCCACAAGAACAGCCTTAGCGAAAGGTTTCTTGAAGGGAAAGATGTAACTCTGTGAGATGAATTAACAGAACACAGAGCAGTTTCTCAGAAAGCTTCTTTCCAGTTTTGAACGGAAGATATTTCCTTTTTCACCATAGCCCTCTATGGGCTTCCAAATATCCCTTTGCCAATTCCACAAGAACAGCCTTAGCGAAAGGCTTCTTGAAGGGAAAGATGTAACTCTGTGAGATGAATTAACAGAATACAGAGCAGTTTCTCAGAAAGCTTCTTTCCAGTTTTGAACGGAAGATATTTCCTTTTTCACCATAGGCCTCTATGGGCTTCGAAATATCCCTTGGCAATTCCACAAGAACAGCCTTAGCGAAAGGCTTCTTGAAGGGAAAGATGTAACTCTGTGAGATGAATTAACAGAACACAGAGCAGTTTCTCAGAAAGCTTCTTTCCAGTTTTGAACGGAAGGTATTTCCTTTTTCACCATAGCCCTCTATGGGCTTCCAAATATCCCTTTGCCAATTCCCGAAGAACAGCCTTAGCGAAAGGCTTCTTGAAGGGAAAGATGTAACTCTGTGAGATGAATTAACAGAACACAGAGCAGTTTCTCAGAAAGCTTCTTTCCAGTTTTGAACGGAAGATATTTCCTTTTTCACCATAGCCCTCTATGGGCTTCCAAATATCCCTTTGCCAATTCCACAAGAACAGCCTTAGCGGAAGGCTTCTTGAAGGGAAAGATGTAACTCTGTGAGATGAATTAACAGAACACAGAGCAGTTTCTCAGAAAGCTTCTTTCCAGTTTTGAACGGAAGATATTTCCTTTTTCACCATAGCCCTCTATGGGCTTCCAAATATCCCTTTACAAATTCCACAAGAACAACCTTAGCGAAAGGCTTCTTGAAGGGAAAGATGTAACTCTGTGAGATGAATTAACAGAACACAGAGCAGTTTCTCAGAAAGCTTCTTTCCAGTTTTGAACGGAAGATATTACCTTTTTCACCGTAGCCCTCTATGGGCTTCCAAATATCCCTTTGCCAATTCCACAAGAACAGCCTTAGCGAAAGGCTTCTTGAAGGGAAAGATGTAACTCTGTGAGATGAATTAACAGAACACAGAGCAGTTTCTCAGAAAGCTTCTTTCCAGTTTTGAACGGAAGATATTTCCTTTTTCACCATAGCCCTCTATGGGCTTCCAAATATCCCTTTGCCAATTCCACAAGAACAGCCTTAGCGAAAGGCTTCTTGAAGGGAAAGATGTAACTCTGTGAGATGAATTAACAGAACACAGAGCAGTTTCTCAGAAACCTTCTTTCCAGTTTTGAACGGAAGATATTTCCTTTTTCACAATAGGCCTCTATGGGCTTCCAAATATCCCTTTGCCAATTCCACAAGAACAGCCTTAGCGAAAGGCTTCTTGAAGGGAAAGATGTAACTCTGTGAGATGAATTAACAGAACACAGAGCAGTTTCTCAGAAAGCTTCTTTCCAGTTTTGAACGGAAGGTATTTCCTTTTTCACCATAGCCCTCTATGGGCTTCCAAATATCCCTTTGAAAATTCCCCAAGAACAGCCTTAGCGAAAGGCTTCTTGAAGGGAAAGATGTAACTCTGTGAGATGAATTAACAGAACACAGAGCAGTTTCTCAGAAAGCTTCTTTCTAGTTTTGAACGGAAGATATTTCCTTTTTCACCATAGCCCTCTAGGGACTTCCAAATATCCCTTTGCCAATACCACAAGAACAGCCTTAGCGAAAGGTTTCTCGAAGGGAAAGATGTAACTCTGTGAGATGAATTAACAGAACACAGAGCAGTTTCTCAGAAAGCTTCTTTCCAGTTTTGAACGGAAGATATTTCCTTTTTCACTATAGCCCTCTATGGGCTTCCAAATATCCCTTTGCCAATTCCACAAGAACAGCCATAGCGAAAGGCTTCTTGAAGGGAAAGATGTAACTCTGTGAGATGAATTAACAGAACACAGAGCAGTTTCTCAGAAAGCATCTTTCCACTTTTGAACGGAAGATATTTCCTTTTTCACCATAGCCCTCTAAGGGCTTCCAAATATCCCTTTGCCAGTTCCACAAAACAGCCTTAGCGAAAGGCTTCTTGAAGGGAAAGATGTAACTCTGTGAGATGAATTAACAGAACACAGAGCAGTTTCTCAGAAAGCTTCTTTCCAGTTTTGAACGGAAGATATTTCCTTTTTCACCATAGCCCTATATGGGCTTCCAAATATCCCTTTGCCAATTCCACAAGAACAGCCTTAGCGAAAGGCTTCTTGAAGGGAAAGATGTAACTCTGTGAGATGAATTAACAGAACACAGAGCAGTTTCTCAGAAAGCTTCTTTCCAGTTTTGAACGGAAGATATTTCCTTTTTCACCATAGCCCTCTATGGGCTTCCAAATATCCCTTTGCCAATTCCACAAGAACAGCCTTAGCGAAAGGCTTCTTGAAGGAAAAGATGTAACTCTGTGAGATGAATTAACAGAACACAGAGCAGTTTCTCAGAAAGCTTCTTTCCAGTTTTGAACGGAAGATATTTCCTTTTTCACCATAGGCCTCTATGGGCTTCCAAATATCCCTTTGCCAATTCCACAAGAACAGCCTTAGCGAAAGGCTTCTTGAAGGAAAAGATGTAACTCTGTGAGATGAATTAACAGAACACAGAGCAGTTTCTCAGAAAGCTTCTTTCCAGTTTTGAACGGAAGATATTTCCTTTTTCACCATAGCCCTCTATGGGCTTCCAAATATCCCTTTGCCAATTCCACAAGAACAGCCTTAGCGAAAGGCTTCTTGAAGGGAAAGATGTAACTCTGTGAGATGAATTAACAGAACGCAGAGCAGTTTCTCCGAAAGCTTCTTTCCAGTTTTGAACGGAAGATATTTCCTTTTTCAACATAGCCCTCTATGGGATTCCAAATATCCCTTTGCCAATTCCACAAGAACAGCCTTAGCGAAAGGCTTCTTGAAGGGAAAGATGTAACTCTGTGAGATGAATTAACAGAACACAGAGCAGTTTCTCAGAAAGCTTCTTTCCAGTTTTGAACGGAAGATATTTCCTTTTTCACCATAGCCCTCTATGGGCTTCCAAATATCCCTTTGCCAATTCCACAAGAACAGCCTTAGCGAAAGGCTTCTTGAAGGGAAAGATGTAACTCTGTGAGATGAATTAACAGAACACAGAGCAGTTTCTCAGAAAGCTTCTTTCCAGTTTTGAACGGAAGGTATTTCCTTTTTCACCATAGCCCTCTATGGGCTTCCAAATATCCCTTTGCCAATTCCACAAGAACAGCCTTAGCGAAAGGCTTCTTGAAGGGAAAGATGTAACTCTGTGAGATGAATTAACAGAACACAGAGCAGTTTCTCAGAAAGCTTCTTTCCAGTTTTGAACGGAAGATATTTCCTTTTTCACCATAGCCCTCTATGGGCTTCCAAATATCCCTTTGCCAATTCCACAAGAACAGCCTTAGCGAAAGGCTTCTTGAAGGGAAAGATGTAACTCTGTGAGATGAATTAACAGAACACAGAGCAGTTTCTCAGAAAGCTTCTTTCTAGTTTTGAACGGAAGATATTTCCTTTTTCACCTTAGCCCTCTATGGGCTTCCAAATATCCCTTTGCCAATTCCCCAAGAACAGCCTTAGCGAAAGGCTTCTTGAAGGGAAAGATGTAACTCTGTGAGATGAATTAACAGAACACAGAGCAGTTTCTCAGAAAGCTTCTTTCCAGTTTTGAACGGAAGATATTTCCTTTTTCACCATAGCCCTCTATGGGCTTCCAAATATCCCTTTGCCAATTCCACAAGAACAGCCTTAGCGAAAGGCTTCTTGAAGGGAAAGATGTAACTCTCTGAGATGAATTAACAGAACACAGAGCAATTTCTCACAAAGCTTCTTTCCAGTTTTGAACGGAAGATATTTCCTTTTTCACCGTAGCCCTCTTTGGGCTTCCAAATATCCCTTTGCCAATTCCACAAGAACAGCCTTAGCGAAAGGCTTCTTGAAGGGAAATATGTAACTCAGTGAGATGAATTAACAGAACACAGAGCAGTTTCTCTGAAAGCTTCTTTCCAGTTTTGAACGGAAGATATTTCCTTTTTCACCGTAGCCCTTTATGGGCTTCCAAATATCCCTTTGCCAATTCCACAAGAACAGCCTTAGCGAAAGGCTTCTTGAAGGGAAAGATGTAACTCGGTGAGATGAATTAACAGAACACAGAGCAGTTTCTCAGAAAGCTTCTTTCCAGTTTTGAACGGAAGATATTTCCTTTTTCACCGTAGCCCTCTATGGGCTTCCAAATATCCCTTTGCCAATTCCCCAAGAACAGCCTTAGCGAAAGGCTTCTTGAAGGGAAAGATGTAACTCGGTGAGATGAATTAACAGAACACAGAGCAGTTTCTCAGAAAGCTTCTTTCCAGTTTTGAACGGAAGATATTTCCTTTTTCACCGTAGCCCTCTATGTGCTTCCAAATATCCCTTTGCCAATTCCCCAAGAACAGCCTTAGCGAAAGGCTTCTTGAAGGGAAAGATGTAACTCTGTGAGATGAATTAACATAACACAGAGCAGTTTCTCAGAAAGCATCTTTCCACTTTTGAACGGAAGATATTTCCTTTTTCACCATAGCCCTATATGGGCTTCCAAATATCCCTTTGCCAATTCCACAAGAACAGCCTTAGCGAAAGGCTTCTTGAAGGGAAAGATGTAACTCTGTGAGATGAATTAACAGAACACAGAGCAGTTTCTCAGAAAGTTTCTTTCCAGTTTTGAACGGAAGATATTTCCTTTTTCACCATAGCCCTCATGGGCTTCCAAATATCCCTTTGCCAATTCCACAAGAACAGCCTTAGCGAAAGGCTTCTTGAAGGGAAAGATGTAACTCTGTGAGATGAATTAACAGAACACAGAGCAGTTTCTCAGAAAGCTTCTTTCCAGTTTTGAACGGAAGATATTTCCTTATTCACCATAGCCCTCTATGGGCTTCCAAATTTCCCTTTGCCAATTCCACAAGAACAGCCTTAGCGAAAGGCTTCTTGAAGGGAAAGATGTAACTCTGTGAGATGAATTAACAGAACACAGAGCAGTTTCTCAGAAAGCTTCTTTCCAGTTTTGAACGGAAGATATTTCCTTTTTCACCATAGGCCTCTATGGGCTTCCAAATATCCCTTTGCCAATTCCACAAGAACAGCCTTAGCGAAAGGCTTCTTGAAGGGAAAGATGTAACTCTGTGAGATGAATTAACAGAACACACAGCAGTTTCTCAGAAAGCTTCTTTCCACTTTTGAACCGAAGATATTTCCTTTTTCACCATAGCCCTCTATGGGCTTCCAAATATCCCTTTGCCAATTCCCCAAGAACAGCCTTAGCGAAAGGCTTCTTGAAGGGAAAGATGTAACTCTGTGAGATGAATTAACAGAACACAGAGCAGTTTCTCAGAAAGCTTCTTTCCAGTTTTGAACGGAAGATATTTCCTTTTTCACCATAGCCCTCTATGGGCTTCCAAATATCCCTTTGCCAATTCCACAAGAACAGCCTTAGCGAAAGGTTTCTGGAAGGGAAAGATGTAACTCTGTGAGATGAATTAACAGAACACAGAGCAGTTTCTCAGAAAGCTTCTTTCCAGTTTTGAACGGAAGGTATTTCCTTTTTCACCGTAGCCCTCTAAGGGCTTCCAAATATCCCTTTGCCAATTCCCCAAGAACAGCCTTAGCGAAAGGCTTCTTGAAGGGAAAGATGTAACTCTGTGAGATGAATTAACAGAACACAGAGCAGTTTCTCAGAAAGCTTCTTTCCAGTTTTGAACGGAAGATATTTCCTTTTTCACCATAGCCCTCTATGGGCTTCCAAATATCCCTTTGCCAATTCCACAAGAACAGCCTTAGCGAAAGGCTTCTTGAAGGGAAAGATGTAACTCTGTGAGATGAATTAACAGAACGCAGAGCAGTTTCTCAGAAAGCTTCTTTCCAGTTTTGAACGGAAGATATTTCCTTTTTCAACATAGCCCTCTATGGGATTCCAAATATCCCTTTGCCAATTCCACAAGAACAGCCTTAGCGAAAGGCTTCTTGAAGGGAAAGATGTAACTCTGTGAGATGAATTAACAGAACACAGAGCAGTTTCTCAGAAAGCTTCTTTCCAGTTTTGAACGGAAGATATTTCCTTTTTCACCATAGCCCTCTATGGGCTTCCAAATATCCCTTTGCCAATTCCACAAGAACAGCCTTAGCGAAAGGCTTCTTGAAGGGAAAGATGTAACTCTGTGAGATGAATTAACAGAACACAGAGCAGTTTCTCAGAAAGCTTCTTTCCAGTTTTGAACGGAAGGTATTTCCTTTTTCACCATAGCCCTCTATGGGCTTCCAAATATCCCTTTGCCAATTCCACAAGAACAGCCTTAGCGAAAGGCTTCTTGAAGGGAAAGATGTAACTCTGTGAGATGAATTAACAGAACACAGAGCAGTTTCTCAGAAAGCTTCTTTCCAGTTTTGCACGGAAGATATTTCCTTTTTCAGCATAGGCCTCTAGGGGCTTCCAAATATCCCTTTGCCAATTCCACAAGAACAGCCTTAGCGAAAGGCTTCTTGAAGGGAAAGATGTAACTCTGTGAGATGAATTAACAGAACACAGAGCAGTTTCTCAGAAAGCTTCTTTCCAGTTTTGAACGGAAGATATTTCCTTTTTCACCATAGCCCTCTATGGGCTTCCAAATATCCCTTTGCCAATTCCACAAGAACAGCCTTAGCGAAAGGCTTCTTGAAGGGAAAGATGTAACTCTGTGAGATGAATTAACAGAACACAGAGCAGTTTCTCAGAAAGCTTCATTCCAGTTTTGAACGGAAGATATTTCCTTTTTCACCATAGCCCTCTATGGGCTTCCAAATATCCCTTTGCCAATTACACAAGAACAGCCTTAGCGAAAGGCTTCTTGAAGGGAAAGATGTAACTCTGTGAGATGAATTAACAGAACACAGAGCAGTTTCTCAGAAAGCTTCTTTCCAGTTTTGAACGGAAGATATTTCCTTTTTCACCATAGCCCTCTATGGGCTTCCAAATATCCCTTTGCCAATTCCACAAGAACAGCCTTAGCGAAAGGCTTCTTGAAGGGAAAGATGTAACTCTGTGAGATGAATTAACAGAACACAGAGCAGTTTCTCAGAAAGCTTCTTTCTAGTTTTGAACGGAAGATATTTCCTTTTTCACCTTAGCCCTCTATGGGCTTCCAAATATCCCTTTGCCAATTCCCCAAGAACAGCCTTAGCGAAAGGCTTCTTGAAGGGAAAGATGTAACTCTGTGAGATGAATTAACAGAACACAGAGCAGTTTCTCAGAAAGCTTCTTTCCAGTTTTGAACGGAAGATATTTCCTTTTTCACCATAGCCCTCTATGGGCTTCCAAATATCCCTTTGCCAATTCCACAAGAACAGCCTTAGCGAAAGGCTTCTTGAAGGCAAAGATGTAACTCTGTGAGATGAATTAACAGAACACAGAGCAGTTTCTCAGAAAGCTTCTTTCCAGTTTTGAACGGAAGATATTTCCTTTTTCAGCATAGCCCTCTTTGGGCTTCCAAATATCCCTTTGCCAATTCCACAAGAACAGCCTTAGCGAAAGGCTTCTTGAAGGGAAAGATGTAACTGTGAGATGAATTAACAGAACACAGAGCAGTTTCTCAGAAAGCTTCTTTCCAGTTTTGAACGGAAGATATTTCCTTTTTCACCATAGGCCTCTATGGGCTTCCAAATATCCCTTTGCCAATTCCACAAGAACAGCCTTAGCGAAAGGCTCCTTGAAGGGAAAGATGTAACTCTGTGAGATGAATTAACAGAACACAGAGCAGTTTCTCAGAAAGCTTCTTTCCAGTTTTGAACAGAAGATATTTCCTTTTTCACCATAGGCCTCTATGGGCTTCCAAATATCCCTTTGCCAATTCCACAAGAACAGCCTTAGCGAAAGGCTTCTTGAAGGAAAAGATGTAACTCTGTGAGATGAATTAACAGAACACAGAGCAGTTTCTCAGAAACCTTCTTTCCAGTTTTGAACGGAAGATATTTCCTTTTTCACCATAGCCCTCTATGGGCTTCCAAATATCCCTTTGCCAATTCCACAAGAACAGCCTTAGCGAAAGGCTTCTTGAAGGGAAAGATGTAACTCTGTGAGATGAATTAACAGAACACAGAGCAGTTTCTCAGAAAGCTTCTTTCCAGTTTTGAACGGAAGATATTTCCTTTTTCACCATAGGCCTCTAGGGGCTTCCAAATATCCCTATGCCAATTCCACAAGAACAGCCTTAGCGAAAGGCTTCTTGAAGGGAAAGATGTAACTCTGTGAGATGAATTAACAGAACACAGAGCAGTTTCTCTGAAAGCTTCTTTCCAGTTTTGAACCGAAGATATTTCCTTTTTCACCGTAGCCCTCTATGGGCTTCCAAATATCCCTTTGCCAATTCCACAAGAACAGCCTTAGCGAAAGGCTTCTTGAAGGGAAAGATGTAACTCGGTGAGATGAATTAACAGAACACAGAGCAGTTTCTCAGAAAGCTTCTTTCCAGTTTTGAACGGAAGATATTTCCTTTTTCACCATAGCCCTCTATGGGCTTCGAAATATCCCTTTGCCAATTCCACAAGAACAGCCTTAGCGAAAGGCTTCTTGAAGGGAAAGATGTAACTCTGTGAGATGAATTAACAGAACACAGAGCAGTTTCTCAGAAAGCTTCTTTCCAGTTTTGAACGGAAGATATTTCCTTTTTCACCATAGCCCTCTATGGGCTTCCAAATATCCCTTTGCCAATTCCACAAGAACAGCCTTAGCGAAAGGCTTCTTGAAGGGAAAGATGGAACTCTGTGAGATGAATTAACAGAACACAGAGCAGTTTCTCAGAAAGCTTCTTTCCAGTTTTGAACGGAAGATATTTCCTTTTTCACCATAGGCCTCTATGGGCTTCCAAATATCCCTTTGCCAATTCCACAAGAACAGCCTTAGCGAAAGGCTTCTTGAAGGGAAAGATGTAACTCTGTGAGATGAATTAACAGAACACAGAGCAGTTTCTCAGAAAGCTTCTTTCCAGTTTTGAACGGAAGATATTTCCTTTTTCACCATAGGCCTCTATGGGCTTCCAAATATCCCGTTGCCAATTCCGCAAGAACAGCCTTAGCGAAAGGCTTCTTGAAGGGAAAGATGTAACTCTGTGAGATGAATTAACAGAACACAGAGCAGTTTCTCAGAAACCTTCTTTCCAGTTTTGAACGGAAGATATTTCCTTTTTCACCATAGGCCTCTAAGGGCTTCCAAATATCCCTTTGCCAATTCCACAAGAACAGCCTTAGCGAAAGGCTTCTTGAAGGGAAAGATGTAACTCTGTGAGATGAATTAACAGAACACAGAGCAGTTTCTCAGAAAGCTTCTTTCCAGTTTTGAACGGAAGGTAATTCCTTTTTCACCATAGCCCTCTATGGGCTTCCAAATATCCCTTTGCGAATTCCCCAAGAACAGCCTTAGCGAAAGGCTTCTTGAAGGGAAAGATGTAACTCTGTGAGATGAATTAACAGAACACAGAGCAGTTTCTCAGAAAGCTTCTTTCCAGTTTTGAACGGAAGATATTTCCTTTTTCACCATAGCCCTCTATGGGCTTCCAAATATCCCTTTGCCAATTCCACAAGAACAGCCTTAGCGAAAGGTTTCTGGAAGGGAAAGATGTAACTCTGTGAGATGAATTAACAGAACACAGAGCAGTTTCTCAGAAAGCTTCTTTCCAGTTTTGAACGGAAGGTATTTCCTTTTTCACCATAGCCCTCTAAGGGCTTCCAAATATCCCATTGCCAATTCCCCAAGAACAGCCTTAGCGAAAGGCTTCTTGAAGGGAAAGATGTAACTCTGTGAGATGAATTAACAGAACACAGAGCAGTTTCTCAGAAAGCTTCTTTCCAGTTTTGAACGGAAGATATTTCCTTTTTCACCATAGCCCTCTATGGGCTTCCAAATATCCCTTTGCCAATACCACAAGAACAGCCTTAGCGAAAGGTTTCTTGAAGAGAAAGATGTAACTCTGTGAGATGAATTAACAGAACACAGAGCAGTTTCTCAGAAAGCTTCTTTCCAGTTTTGAACGGAAGATATTTCCTTTTTCACCATAGCCCTCTATGGGCTTCCAAATATCCCTTTGCCAATTCCCCAAGAACAGCCTTAGCGAAAGGCTTCTTGAAGGGAAAGATGTAACTCGGTGAGATGAATTAACAGAACACAGAGCAGTTTCTCAGAAAGCTTCTTTCCAGTTTTGAACGGAAGATATTTCCTTTTTCACCATAGCCCTCTATGGGCTTCCAAATATCCCTTTGCCAATTCCACAAGAACAGCCTTAGCGAAAGGCTTCTTGAAGGCAAAGATGTAACTCTGTGAGATGAATTAACAGAACACAGAGCAGTTTCTCAGAAAGCTTCTTTCCAGTTTTGAACGGAAGATATTTCCTTTTTCAGCATAGCCCTCTTTGGGCTTCCAAATATCCCTTTGCCAATTCCACAAGAACAGCCTTAGCGAAAGGCTTCTTGAAGGGAAAGATGTAACTGTGAGATGAATTAACAGAACACAGAGCAGTTTCTCAGAAAGCTTCTTTCCAGTTTTGAACGGAAGATATTTCCTTTTTCACCATAGGCCTCTATGGGCTTCCAAATATCCCTTTGCCAATTCCACAAGAACAGCCTTAGCGAAAGGCTCCTTGAAGGGAAAGATGTAACTCTGTGAGATGAATTAACAGAACACAGAGCAGTTTCTCAGAAAGCTTCTTTCCAGTTTTGAACGGAAGATATTTCCTTTTTCACCATAGGCCTCTATGGGCTTCCAAATATCCCTTTGCCAATTCCACAAGAACAGCCTTAGCGAAAGGCTTCTTGAAGGAAAAGATGTAACTCTGTGAGATGAATTAACAGAACACAGAGCAGTTTCTCAGAAACCTTCTTTCCAGTTTTGAACGGAAGATATTTCCTTTTTCACCATAGCCCTCTATGGGCTTCCAAATATCCCTTTGCCAATTCCACAAGAACAGCCTTAGCGAAAGGCTTCTTGAAGGGAAAGATGTAACTCTGTGAGATGAATTAACAGAACACAGAGCAGTTTCTCAGAAAGCTTCTTTCCAGTTTTGAACGGAAGATATTTCCTTTTTCACCATAGGCCTCTATGGGCTTCCAAATATCCCTATGCCAATTCCACAAGAACAGCCTTAGCGAAAGGCTTCTTGAAGGGAAAGATGTAACTCTGTGAGATGAATTAACAGAACACAGAGCAGTTTCTCTGAAAGCTTCTTTCCAGTTTTGAACCGAAGATATTTCCTTTTTCACCGTAGCCCTCTATGGGCTTCCAAATATCCCTTTGCCAATTCCACAAGAACAGCCTTAGCGAAAGGCTTCTTGAAGGGAAAGATGTAACTCGGTGAGATGAATTAACAGAACACAGAGCAGTTTCTCAGAAAGCTTCTTTCCAGTTTTGAACGGAAGATATTTCCTTTTTCACCATAGCCCTCTATGGGCTTCGAAATATCCCTTTGCCAATTCCACAAGAACAGCCTTAGCGAAAGGCTTCTTGAAGGGAAAGATGTAACTCTGTGAGATGAATTAACAGAACACAGAGCAGTTTCTCAGAAAGCTTCTTTCCAGTTTTGAACGGAAGATATTTCCTTTTTCACCATAGCCCTCTATGGGCTTCCAAATATCCCTTTGCCAATTCCACAAGAACAGCCTTAGCGAAAGGCTTCTTGAAGGGAAAGATGTAACTCTGTGAGATGAATTAACAGAACACAGAGCAGTTTCTCAGAAAGCTTCTTTCCAGTTTTGAACGGAAGATATTTCCTTTTTCACCATAGCCCTCTATGGGCTTCCAAATATCCCTTTGCCAATTCCACAAGAACAGCCTTAGCGAAAGGCTTCTTGTAGGGAAAGATGTAACTCTGTGAGATGAATTAACAGAACACAGAGCAGTTTCTCTGAAAGCTTCTTTCCAGTTTTGAACCGAAGATATTTCCTTTTTCACCGTAGCCCTCTATGGGCTTCCAAATATCCCTTTGCCAATTCCACAAGAACAGCCTTAGCGAAAGGCTTCTTGAAGGGAAAGATGTAACTCGGTGAGATGAATTAACAGAACACAGAGCAGTTTCTCAGAAAGCTTCTTTCCAGTTTTGAACGGAAGATATTTCCTTTTTCACCATAGCCCTCTATGGGCTTCCAAATATCCCTTTGCCAATTCCACAAGAACAGCCTTAGCGAAAGGCTTCTTGAAGGGAAAGATGTAACTCTGTGAGATGAATTAACAGAACACAGAGCAGTTTCTCAGAAAGCTTCTTTCCAGTTTTGAACGGAAGATATTTCCTTTTTCACCATAGCCCTCTTTGGGCTTCCAAATATCCTTTTGCCAATTGCACAAGAACAGCCTTAGCGAAAGGCTTCTTGAAGGGAAAGGTGTAACTCTGTGAGATGAATTAACAGAACACAGAGCAGTTTCTCAGAAAGCTTCTTTCCAGTTTTGAACGGAAGATATTTCCTTTTTCACCATAGCCCTCTATGGGCTTCCAAATATCCCTTTACCAATTCCACAAGAACAGCCTTAGCGAAAGGCTTCTTGAAGGGAAAGATGTAACTCTGTGAGATGAATTAACAGAACACAGAGCAGTTTCTCTGAAAGCTTCTTTCCAGTTTTGAAGCGATGATATTTCCTTTTTCACCGTAGACCTCTAGGGGTTCCAAATATCCCTTTGCCAATTCCACAAGAACAGCCTTAGCGAAAGGCTTCTTGAAGGGAAAGATGTAACTCTGTGAGATGAATTAACAGAACACAGAGCAGTTTCTCAGAAAGCTTCTTTCCAGATTTGAACGGAAGTTATTTCCTTTTTCACCATAGCCCTCTATGGGCTTCCAAATATCCCTTTGCCAATTCCACAAGAACAGCCTTAGCGAAAGGCTTCTTGAAGGGAAAGATGTAACTCTGTGAGATGAATTAACAGAACACAGAGCAGTTTCTCAGAAAGCTTCTTTCCAGTTTTGAACGGAAGATATTTCCTTTTTCACCATAGCCCTCTTTGGGCTTCCAAATATCCTTTTGCCAATTGCACAAGAACAGCCTTAGCGAAAGGCTTCTTGAAGGGAAAGATGTAACTCTGTGAGATGAATTAACAGAACACAGAGCAGTTTCTCAGAAAGCTTCTTTCCAGTTTTGAACGGAAGATATTTCCTTTTTCACCATAGGCCTCTATGGGCTTCCAAATATCCCTTTGCCAATTCCACAAGAACAGCCTTAGCGAAAGGCTTCTTGAAGGGAAAGATGTAACTCTGTGAGATGAATTAACAGAACACAGAGCAGTTTCTCAGAAAGCTTCTTTCCAGTTTTGAACGGAAGATATTTCCTTTTTCACCATAGCCCTCTATGGGCTTCCAAATATCCCTTTGCCAATTCCTCAAGAACAGCCTTAGCGAAAGCCTTCTTGAAGGGAAAGATGTAACTCTGTGAGATGAATTAACAGAACACAGAGCAGTTTCTCAGAAAGCTTCTTTCCAGTTTTGAACGGAAGATATTTCCTTTTTCACCATAGCCCTCTTTGGGCTTCCAAATATCCCTTTGCCAATTCCACAAGAACAGCCTTAGCGAAAGGCTTCTTGAAGGGAAAGATGTAACTCTGTGAGATGAATTAACAGAACACAGAGCAGTTTCTCAGAAAGCTTCTTTCCAGTTTTGAACGGAAGATATTTCCTTTTTCATCATAGCCCTCTATGGGCTTCCAAATATCCCTTTGCCAATTCCACAAGAACAGCCTTAGCGAAAGGCTTCTTGAAGGGAAAAATGTAACTCTGTGAGATGAATTAACAGAACACAGAGCAGTTTCTCAGAAAGCTTCTTTCCAGTTTTGAACGGAAGTTATTTTCTTTTTCACCTTAGCCCTCTATGGGCTTCCAAATATCCCTTTGCCAATTCCACAAGAACAGCCTTAGCGAAAGGCTTCTTGAAGGGAAAGATGTAACTCTGTGAGATGAATTAACAGAACACAGAGCAGTTTCTCAGAAAGCTTCTTTCCAGTTTTGAACGGAAGATATTTCCTTTTTCACCATAGGCCTCTATGGGCTTCCAAATATCCCTTTGCCAATTCCACAAGAACAGCCTTAGCGAAAGGCTTCTTGAAGGGAAAGATGTAACTCTGTGAGATGAATTAACAGAACACAGAGCAGTTTCTCAGAAAGCTTCTTTCCAATTTTGAACGGAAGATATTTCCTTTTTCACCATAGCCCTCTATGGGCTTCCAAATATCCCTTTGCCAATTCCACAAGAATAGCCTTAGCGAAAGGCTTCTTGAAGGGAAAGATGTAACTCTGTGAGATGAATTAACAGAACACAGAGCAGTTTCTCAGAAAGCTTCTTTCCAGTTTTGAACGGAAGTATTTCCTTTTTCACCATAGCCCTCTATGGGCTTCCAAATATCCCTTTGCCAATTCCACAAGAACAGCCTTAGCGAAAGGCTTCTTGAAGGGAAAGATGTAACTCTGTGAGATGAATTAACAGAACACAGAGCAGTTTCTCAGAAAGCTTCTTTCCAGTTTTGAACGGAAGATATTTCCTTTTTCAGCATAGGCCTCTATGGGCTTCCAAATATCCCTTTGCCAATTCCACAAGAACAGCCTTAGCGAAAGGCTTCTTGAAGGGAAAGATGTAACTCTGTGAGATGAATTAACAGAACACAGAGCAGTTTCTCAGAAAGCTTCTTTCCAGTTTTGAACGGAAGATATTTCCTTTTTCACCATAGCCCTCCATGGGCTTCCAAATATCCCTTTGCCAATTCCACAAGAACAGCCTTAGCGAAAGGCTTCTTGAAGGGAAAGATGTAACTCTGTGAGATGAATTAACAGAACACAGAGCAGTTTCTCAGAAAGCTTCATTCCAGTTTTGAACGGAAGATATTTCCTTTTTCACCATAGCCCTCTATGGGCTTCCAAATATCCCTTTGCCAATTACACAAGAACAGCCTTAGCGAAAGGCTTCTTGAAGGGAAAGATGTAACTCTGTGAGATGAATTAACAGAACACAGAGCAGTTTCTCAGAAAGCTTCTTTCCAGTTTTGAACGGAAGATATTTCCTTTTTCACCATAGCCCTCTATGGGCTTCCAAATATCCCTTTGCCAATTCCAAAAGAACAGCCTTAGCGAAAGGCTTCTTGAAGGGAAAGATGTAACTCTGTGAGATGAATTAACAGAACACAGAGCAGTTTCTCAGAAAGCTTCTTTCTAGTTTTGAACGGAAGATATTTCCTTTTTCACCATAGCCCTCTATGGGCTTCCAAATATCCCTTTGCCAATTCCACAAGAACAGCCTTAGCGAAAGGCTTCTTGAAGGGAAAGATGTAACTCTGTGAGATGAATTAACAGAACACAGAGCAGTTTCTCAGAAAGCTTCTTTCCAGTTTTGAACGGAAGATATTTCCTTTTTCACCATAGCCCTCTATGGGCTTCCAAATATCCCTTTGCCAATTCCACAAGAACAGCCTTAGCGAAAGGCTTCTTGAAGGGAAAGATGTAACTCTCTGAGATGAATTAACAGAACACAGAGCAATTTCTCACAAAGCTTCTTTCCAGTTTTGAACGGAAGATATTTCCTTTTTCACCGTAGCCCTCTTTGGGCTTCCAAATATCCCTTTGCCAATTCCACAAGAACAGCCTTAGCGAAAGGCTTCTTGAAGGGAAATATGTAAGTCAGTGAGATGAATTAACAGAACACAGAGCAGTTTCTCTGAAAGCTTCTTTCCAGTTTTGAACGGAAGATATTTCCTTTTTCACCGTAGCCCTCTATGGGCTTCCAAATATCCCTTTGCCAATTCCACAAGAACAGCCTTAGCGAAAGGCTTCTTGAAGGGAAAGATGTAACTCGGTGAGATGAATTAACAGAACACAGAGCAGTTTCTCAGAAAGCTTCTTTCCAGTTTTGAACGGAAGATATTTCCTTTTTCACCGTAGCCCTCTATGGGCTTCCAAATATCCCTTTGCCAATTCCCCAAGAACAGCCTTAGCGAAAGGCTTCTTGAAGGGAAAGATGTAACTCTGTGAGATGAATTAACAGAACACAGAGCAGTTTCTCAGAAAGCATCTTTCCACTTTTGAACGGAAGATATTTCCTTTTTCACCAAAGCCCTCTAAGGGCTTCCAAATATCCCTTTGCCAATTCCACAAGAACAGCCTTAGCGAAAGGCTTCTTGAAGGGAAAGATGTAACTCTGTGAGATGAATTAACAGAACACAGAGCAGTTTCTCAGAAAGCTTCTTTCCAGTTTTGAACGGAAGATATTTCCTTTTTCACCATAGCCCTCTTTGGGCTTCCAAATATCCCTTTGCCAATTCCACAAGAACAGCCTTAGCGAAAGGCTTCTTGAAGGGAAAGATGTAACTCTGTGAGATGAATTAACAGAACACAGAGCAGTTTCTCAGAAAGCTTCTTTCCAGTTTTGAACGGAAGATATTTCCTTTTTCACCGTAGGCCTCTATGGGCTTCCAAATATCCCTTTGCCAATTCCACAAGAACAGCCTTAGCGAAAGGCTTCTTGAAGGGAAAGATGTAACTCTGTGAGATGAATTAACAGAACACAGAGCAGTTTCTCAGAAAGCTTCTTTCCAGTTTTGAACGGAAGATATTTTCTTTTTCACCATAGGCCTCTATGGGCTTCCAAATATCCCTTTGCCAATTCCACAAGAACAGCCTTAGCGAAAGGCTTCTTGAAGGGAAAGATGTAACTCTGTGAGATGAATTAACAGAACACAGAGCAGTTTCTCAGAAACTTTCTTTCAAGTTTTGAACGGAAGATATTTCCTTTTTCACCATAGCCCTCTATGGGCTTCCAAATATCCCTTTGCCAATTCCACAAGAACAGCCTTAGCGAAAGGCTTCTTGAAGGGAAAGATATAACTCTGTGAGATGAATTAACAGAACACAGAGCAGTTTCTCAGAAACCTTCTTTCCAGTTTTGAACGGAAGATATTTCCTTTTTCACCATAGGCCTCTATGGGCTTCCAAATATCCCTTTGCCAATTCCACAAGAACAGACTTAGCGAAAGGCTTCTTGAAGGGAAAGATGTAACTCTGTGAGATGAATTAACAGAACACAGAGCAGTTTCTCAGAAAGCTTCTTTCCAGTTTTGAACGGAAGGTATTTCCTTTTTCACCATAGCCCTCTATGGGCTTCCAAATATCCCTTTGCCAATTCCCCAAGAACAGCCTTAGTGAAAGGCTTCTTGAAGGGAAAGATGTAACTCTGTGAGATGAATTAACAGAACACAGAGCAGTTTCTCAGAAAGCTTCTTTCCAGTTTTGAACGGAAGATATTTCCTTTTTCATCATAGCCCTCTATGGGCTTCCAAATATCCCTTTGCCAATTCCACAAGAACAGCCTTAGCGAAAGGCTTTTGAAGGGAAAGATGTAACTCTGTGAGATGAATTAACAGAACACAGAGCAGTTTCTCAGAAAGCTTCTTTCCAGTTTTGAACGCAAGATATTTCCATTTTCACCATAGGCCTCTAAGGGCTTCCAAATATCCCTTTGCCAATTCCACAAGAACAGCCTTAGCGAAAGGTTTCTTGAAGAGAAAGATGTAACTCTGTGAGATGAATTAACAGAACACAGAGCAGTTTCTCAGAAAGCTTCTTTCCAGTTTTGAACGGAAGATATTTCCTTTTTCACCGTAGCCCTCTATGGGCTTCCAAATATCCCTTTGCCAATTCCACAAGAACAGCCTTAGCGAAAGGCTTCTTGAAGGGAAAGATGTAACTCGGTGAGATGAATTAACAGAACACAGAGCAGTTTCTCAGAAAGCTTCTTTCCAGTTTTGAACGGAAGATATTTCCTTTTTCACCATAGCCCTCTATGGGCTTCCAAATATCCCTTTGCCAATTCCACAAGAACAGCCTTAGCGAAAGGCTTCTTGAAGGCAAAGATGTAACTCTGTGAGATGAATTAACAGAACACAGAGCAGTTTCTCAGAAAGCTTCTTTCCAGTTTTGAACGGAAGATATTTCCTTTTTCAGCATAGCCCTTTTTGGGCTTCAAAATATCCCTTTGCCAATTCCACAAGAACAGCCTTAGCGAAAGGCTTCTTGAAGGGAATGATGTAACTGTGAGATGAATTAACAGAACACAGAGCAGTTTCTCAGAAAGCTTCTTTCCAGTTTTGAACGGAAGATATTTCCTTTTTCACCATAGGCCTCTATGGGCTTCCAAATATCCCTTTGCCAATTCCACAAGAACAGCCTTAGCGAAAGGCTTCTTGAAGGGAAAGATGTAACTCTGTGAGATGAATTAACAGAACACAGAGCAGTTTCTCAGAAAGCTTCTTTCCAGTTTTGCACGGAAGATATTTCCTTTTTCACCATAGGCCTCTATGGGCTTCCAAATATCCCTTTGCCAATTCCACAAGAACAGCCTTAGCGAAAGGCTTCTTGAAGGAAAAGATGTAACTCTGTGAGATGAATTAACAGAACACAGAGCAGTTTCTCAGAAACCTTCTTTCCAGTTTTGAACGGAAGATATTTCCTTTTTCACCATAGCCCTCTATGGGCTTCCAAATATCCCTTTGCCAATTCCACAAGAACAGCCTTAGCGAAAGGCTTCTTGAAGGGAAAGATGTAACTCTGTGAGATGAATTAACAGAACACAGAGCAGTTTCTCAGAAAGCTTCTTTCCAGTTTTGAACGGAAGATATTTCCTTTTTCACCATAGGCCTCTATGGGCTTCCAAATATCCCTTTGCCAATTCCACAAGAACAGCCTTAGCGAAAGGCTTCTTGAAGGGAAAGATGTAACTCTGTGAGATGAATTAACAGAACACAGAGCAGTTTCTCAGAAACCTTCTTTCCAGTTTTGAACGGAAGATATTTCCTTTTTCACCATAGGCCTCTATGGGCTTCCAAATATCCCTTTGCCAATTCCACAAGAACAGCCTTAGCGAAAGGCTTCTTGAAGGGAAAGATGTAACTCTGTGAGATGAATTAACAGAACACAGAGCAGTTTCTCAGAAAGCTTCTTTCCAGTTTTGAACGGAAGGTAATTCCTTTTTCACCATAGCCCTCTATGGGCTTCCAAATATCCCTTTGCGAATTCCCCAAGAACAGCCTTAGCGAAAGGCTTCTTGAAGGGAAAGATGTAACTCTGTGAGATGAATTAACAGAACACAGAGCAGTTTCTCAGAAAGCTTCTTTCCAGTTTTGAACGGAAGATATTTCCTTTTTCACCATAGCCCTCTATGGGCTTCCAAATATCCCTTTGCCAATTCCACAAGAACAGCCTTAGCGAAAGGTTTCTTGAAGGGAAAGATGTAACTCTGTGAGATGAATTAACAGAACACAGAGCAGTTTCTCAGAAAGCTTCTTTCCAGTTTTGAACGGAAGGTATTTCCTTTTTCACCGTAGCAATCTAAGGGCTTCCAAATATCCCTTTGCCAATTCCCCAAGAACAGCCTTAGCGAAAGGCTTCTTGAAGGGAAAGATGTAACTCTGTGAGATGAATTAACAGAACACAGAGCAGTTTCTCAGAAAGCTTCTTTCCAGTTTTGAACGGAAGATATTTCCTTTTTCACCATAGCCCTCTATGGGCTTCCAAATATCCCTTTGCCAATTCCACAAGAACAGCCTTAGCGAAAGGTTTCTTGAAGGGAAAGATGTAACTCTGTGAGATGAATTAACAGAACACAGAGCAGTTTCTCAGAAAGCTTCTTTCCAGTTTTGAACGGAAGATATTTCCTTTTTCACCATAGCCCTCTATGGGCTTCCAAATATCCCTTTGCCAATTCCCCAAGAACAGCCTTAGCGAAAGGCTTCTTGAAGGGAAAGATGTAACTCGGTGAGATGAATTAACAGAACACAGAGCAGTTTCTCAGAAAGCTTCTTTCCAGTTTTGAACGGAAGATATTTCCTTTTTCACCATAGGCCTCTATGGGCTTCCAAATATCCCTTTGCCAATTCCACAAGAACAGCCTTAGCGAAAGGCTTCTTGAAGGCAAAGATGTAACTCTGTGAGATGAATTAACAGAACACAGAGCAGTTTCTCAGAAAGCTTCTTTCCAGTTTTGAACGGAAGATATTTCCTTTTTCAGCATAGCCCTCTTTGGGCTTCCAAATATCCCTTTGCCAATTCCACAAGAACAGCCTTAGCGAAAGGCTTCTTGAAGGGAAAGATGTAACTGTGAGATGAATTAACAGAACACAGAGCAGTTTCTCAGAAAGCTTCTTTCCAGTTTTGAACGGAAGATATTTCCTTTTTCACCATAGGCCTCTATGGGCTTCCAAATATCCCTTTGCCAATTCCACAAGAACAGCCTTAGCGAAAGGTTTCTTGAAGGGAAAGATGTAACTCTGTGAGATGAATTAACAGAACACAGAGCAGTTTCTCAGAAAGCTTCTTTCCAGTTTTGAACGGAAGATATTTCCTTTTTCACCATAGCCCTCTATGGGCTTCCAAATATCTCTTTACCAATTCCACAAGAGCAGCATTAGCGAATGGCTTCTTGAAGGGAAAGATGTAACTCTGTGAGATGAATTAACAGAACACAGAGCAGTTTCTCAGAAAGCTTCTTTCCAGTTTTGAACGGAAGATATTTCCTTTTTCACCATAGGCCTCTATGGGCTTCCAAATATCCCTTTGCCAATTCCACAAGAACAGCCTTAGCGAAAGGCTTCTTGAAGGGAAAGATGTAACTCTGTGAGATGAATTAACAGAACACAGAGCAGTTTCTCAGAAACCTTCTTTCCAGTTTTGAACGGAAGATAATTCCTTTTTCACCACAGGCCTCTATGGGCTTCCAAATATCCCTTTGCCAATTCCACAAGAACAGCCTTAGCGAAAGGCTTCTTGAAGGGAAAGATGTAACTCTGTGAGATGAATTAACAGAACACAGAGCAGTTTCTCAGAAAGCTTCTTTCCAGTTTTGAACGGAAGGTAATTCCTTTTTCACCATAGCCCTCTATGGGCTTCCAAATATCCCTTTGCCAATTCCCCAAGAACAGCCTTAGCGAAAGGCTTCTTGAAGGGAAAGATGTAACTCTGTGAGATGAATTAACAGAACACAGAGCAGTTTCTCAGAAAGCTTTTTTCCAGTTTTGAACGGAAGTTATTTCCTTTTTCACCATAGCCCTCTATGGGCTTCCAAATATCCCTTTGCCAATTCCACAAGAACAGCCTTAGCGAAAGGTTTCTTGAAGGGAAAGATGTAACTCTGTGAGATGAATTAACAGAACACAGAGCAGTTTCTCAGAAAGCTTCTTTCCGGTTTTGAACGGAAGGTATTTCCTTTTTCACCGTAGCCCTCTAAGGGCTTCCAAATATCCCTTTGCCAATTCCCCAAGAAGAGCCTTAGCGAAAGGCTTCTTGAAGTGAAAGATGTAACTCTGTGAGATGAATTAACAGATCACAGAGCAGTTTCTCAGAAAGCTTCTTTCCAGTTTTGAACGGAAGATATTTCCTTTTTCACCATAGCCCTCTATGGGCTTCCAAATATCCCTTTTCCAATACCACAAGAACAGCCTTAGCGAAAGGTTTCTTGAAGAGAAAGATGTAACTCTGTGAGATGAATTAACAGAACACAGAGCAGTTTCTCAGAAAACTTCTTTCCAGTTTTGAACGGAAGATATTTCCTTTTTCACTATAGCCCTCTATGGGCTTCCAAATATCCCTTTGCCAATTCCACAAGAACAGCCTTAGCGAAAGGCTTCTTGAAGGGAAAGATGTAACTCGGTGGGATGAATTAACAGAACACAGAGCAGTTTCTCAGAAAGCTTCTTTCCAGTTTTGAACGGAAGATATTTCCTTTTTCACCATAGCCCTCTATGGGCTTCCAAATATCCCTTTGCCAATTCCACAAGAACAGCCTTAGCGAAAGGCTTCTTGAAGGCAAAGATGTAACTCTGTGAGATGAATTAACAGAACACAGAGCAGTTTCTCAGAAAGCTTCTTTCCAGTTTTGAACGGAAGATATTTCCTTTTTCAGCATAGCCCTCTTTGGGCTTCAAAATATCCCTTTGCCAATTCCACAAGAACAGCCTTAGCGAAAGGCTTCTTGAAGGGAAAGATGTAACTGTGAGATGAATTAACAGAACACAGAGCAGTTTCTCAGAAAGCTTCTTTCCAGTTTTGAACGGAAGATATTTCCTTTTTCACCATAGGCCTCTATGGGCTTCCAAATATCCCTTTGCCAATTCCACAAGAACAGCCTTAGCGAAAGGCTTCTTGAAGGGAAAGATGTAACTCTGTGAGATGAATTAACAGAACACAGAGCAGTTTCTCAGAAAGCTTCTTTCCAGTTTTGAACGGAAGATATTTCCTTTTTCACCATAGGCCTCTATGGGCTTCCAAATATCCCTTTGCCAATTCCACAAGAACAGCCTTAGCGAAAGGCTTCTTGAAGGAAAAGATGTAACTCTGTGAGATGAATTAACAGAACACAGAGCAGTTTCTCAGAAACCTTCTTTCCAGTTTTGAACGGAAGATATTTCCTTTTTCACCATAGCCCTCTATGGGCTTCCAAATATCCCTTTGCCAATTCCACAAGAACAGCCTTAGCGAAAGGCTTCTTGAAGGGAAAGATGTAACTCTGTGAGATGAATTAACAGAACACAGAGCAGTTTCTCAGAAAGCTTCTTTCCAGTTTTGAACGGAAGATATTTCCTTTTTCACCATAGGCCTCTATGGGCTTCCAAATATCCCTTTGCCAATTCCACAAGAACAGCCTTAGCGAAAGGCTTCTTGAAGGGAAAGATGTAACTCTCTGAGATGAATTAACGGAACACAGAGCAGTTTCTCAGAAAGCTTCTTTCCAGTTTTGAACCGAAGATATTTCCTTTTTCACCATAGCCCTCTATGGGCTTCCAAATATCCCTTTGCCAATTCCCCAAGAACAGCCTTAGTGAAAGGCTTCTTGAAGGGAAAGATGTAACTCTGTGAGATGAATTAACAGAACACAGAGCAGTTTCTCAGAAAGCTTCTTTCCAGTTTTGAACGGAAGATATTTTCTTTTTCACCATAGCCCTCTATGGGCTTCCAAATATCCCTTTGCCAATTCCACAAGAACAGCCTTAGCGAAAGGCTTCTTGAAGGGAAAGATGTAACTCTGTGAGATGAATTAACAGAACACAGAGCAGTTTCTCAGAAAGCTTCTTTCCAGTTTTGAACGTAAGATATTTCCTTTTTCACCATAGCCCTCTATGGGCTTCCAAATATCCCTTTGCCAATTCCACAAGAACAGCCTTAGCGAAAGGCTTCTTGAAGGGAAAGATGTAACTCTGTGAGATGAATTAACAGAACACAGAGCAGTTTCTCTGAAAGCTTCTTTCCAATTTTGAACCGAAGATATTTCCTTTTTCACCGTAGCCCTCTATGGGCTTCCAAATATCCCTTTGCCAATTCCACAAGAACAGCCTTAGCGAAAGGCTTCTTGAAGGGAAAGATGTAACTCGGTGAGATGAATTAACAGAACACAGAGCAGTTTCTCAGAAAGCTTCTTTCCAGTTTTGAACGGAAGATATTTCCTTTTTCACCATAGCCCTCTATGGGCTTCCAAATATCCCTTTGCCAATTCCACAAGAACAGCCTTAGCGAAAGGCTTCTTGAAGGGAAAGATGTAACTCTGTGAGATGAATTAACAGAACACAGAGCAGTTTCTCAGAAAGCTTCTTTCCAGTTTTGAACGGAAGATATTTCCTTTTTCACCATAGACCTCTTTGGGCTTCCAAATATCCTTTTGCCAATTGCACAAGAACAGCCTTAGCGAAAGGCTTCTTGAAGGGAAAGGTGTAACTCTGTGAGATGAATTAACAGAACACAGAGCAGTTTCTCAGAAAGCTTCTTTCCAGTTTTGAACGGAAGATATTTCCTTTTTCACCATAGCCCTCTATGGGCTTCCAAATATCCCTTTACCAATTCCACAAGAACAGCCTTAGCGAAAGGCTTCTTGAAGGGAAAGATGTAACTCTGTGAGATGAATTAACAGAACACAGAGTAGTTTCTCAGAAAGCTTCTTTCCAGTTTTGAACGGAAGATATTTCCTTTTTCACCATAGGCCTCTATGGGCTTCCAAATATCCCTTTGCCAATTCCACAAGAACAGCCTTAGCGAAAGGCTTCTTGAAGGGAAAGATGTAACTCTGTGAGATGAATTAACAGAACACAGAGCAGTTTCTCAGAAAGCTTCTTTCCAGTTTTGAACGGAAGATATTTCCTTTTTCACCATAGGTCTCTATGGGCTTCCAAATATCCCTTTGCCAATTCCACAAGAACAGCCTTAGCGAAAGGCTTCTTGAAGGGAAAGATGTAACTCTGTGAGATGAATTAACAGAACACAGAGCAGTTTCTCAGAAAGCTTCTTTCCAGTTTTGAACGGAAGGTAATTCCTTTTTCACCATAGCCCTCTATGGGCTTCCAAATATCCCTTTGCGAATTCCCCAAGAACAGCCTTAGCGAAAGGCTTCTTGAAGGGAAAGATGTAACTCTGTGAGATGAATTAACAGAACACAGAGCAGTTTCTCAGAAAGCTTCTTTCCCGTTTTGAACGGAAGATATTTCCTTTTTCACCATAGCCCTCTATGGGCTTCCAAATATCCCTTTGCCAATTCCACAAGAACAGCCTTAGCGAAAGGTTTCTTGAAGGGAAAGATGTAACTCTGTGAGATGAATTAACAGAACACAGAGCAGTTTCTCAGAAAGCTTCTTTCCAGTTTTGAACGGAAGGTATTTCCTTTTTCACCGTAGCCCTCTAAGGGCTTCCAAATATCCCTTTGCCAATTCCCCAAGAACAGCCTTAGCGAAAGGCTTCTTGAAGGGAAAGATGTAACTCTGTGAGATGAATTAACAGAACACAGAGCAGTTTCTCAGAAAGCTTCTTTCCAGTTTTGAACGGAAGATATTTCCTTTTTCACCATAGCCCTCTATGGGCTTCCAAATATCCCTTTGCCAATACCACAAGAACAGCCTTAGCGAAAGGTTTCTTGAAGAGAAAGATGTAACTCTGTGAGATGAATTAACAGAACACAGAGCAGTTTCTCAGAAAGCTTCTTTCCAGTTTTGAACGGAAGATATTTCCTTTTTCACCATAGCCCTCTATGGGCTTCCAAATATCCCTTTGCCAATTCCCCAAGAACAGCCTTAGCGAAAGGCGTCTTGAAGGGAAAGATGTAACTCGGTGAGATGAATTAACAGAACACAGAGCAGTTTCTCAGAAAGCTTCTTTCCAGTTTTGAACGGAAGATATTTACTTTTTCACCATAGCCCTCTATGGGCTTCCAAATATCCCTTTGCCAATTCCACAAGAACAGCCTTAGCGAAAGGCTTCTTGAAGGCAAAGATGTAACTCTGTGAGATGAATTAACAGAACACAGAGCAGTTTCTCAGAAAGCTTCTTTCCAGTTTTGAACGGAAGATATTTCCTTTTTCAGCATAGCCCTCTTTGGGCTTCCAAATATCCCTTTGCCAGTTCCACAAGAACAGCCTTAGCGAAAGGCTTCTTGAAGGGAAAGATGTAACTGTGAGATGAATTAACAGAACACAGAGCAGTTTCTCAGAAAGCTTCTTTCCAGTTTTGAACGGAAGATATTTCCTTTTTCACCATAGGCCTCTATGGGCTTCCAAATATCCCTTTGCCAATTCCACAAGAACAGCCTTGGCGAAAGGCTTCTTGAAGGGAAAGATGTAACTCTGTGATATGAATTAACAGAACACAGAGCAGTTTCTCAGAAAGCTTCTTTCCAGTTTTGAACGGAAGATATTTCCTTTTTCACCATAGGCCTCTATGGGCTTCCAAATATCCCTTTGCCAATTCCACAAGAACAGCCTTAGCGAAAGGCTTCTTGAAGGAAAAGATGTAACTCTGTGAGATGAATTAACAGAACACAGAACAGTTTCTCAGAAACCTTCTTTCCAGTTTTGAACGGAAGATATTTCCTTTTTCACCATAGCCCTCTATGGGCTTCCAAATATCCCTTTGCCAATTCCACAAGAACAGCCTTAGCGAAAGGCTTCTTGAAGGGAAAGATGTAACTCTGTGAGATGAATTAACAGAACACAGAGCAGTTTCTCAGAAAGCTTCTTTCCAGTTTTGAACGGAAGATATTTCCTTTTTCACCATAGGCCTCTATGGGCTTCCAAATATCCCTTTGCCAATTCCACAAGAACAGCCTTAGCGAAAGGCTTCTTGAAGGGAAAGATGTAACTCTGTGAGATGAATTAACAGAACACAGAGCAGTTTCTCTGAAAGCTTCTTTCCAGTTTTGAACCGAAGATATTTCCTTTTTCACCGTAGCCCTCTATGGGCTTCCAAATATCCCTTTGCCAATTCCACAAGAACAGCCTTAGCGAAAGGCTTCTTGAAGGGAAAGATGTAACTCGGTGAGATGAATTAACAGAACACAGAGCAGTTTCTCAGAAAGCTTCTTTCCAGTTTTGAACGGAAGATATTTCCTTTTTCACCATAGGCCTCTATGGGCTTCCAAATATCCCTTTGCCAATTCCACAAGAACAGCCTTAGCGAAAGGCTTCTTGAAGGGAAAGATGTAACTCTGTGAGATGAATTAACAGAACACAGAGCAGTTTCTCAGAAAGCTTCTTTCCAGTTTTGAACGGAAGATATTTCCTTTTTCACCATAGCCCTCTATGGGCTTCCAAATATCCCTTTGCCAATTCCACAAGAACAGCCTTAGCGAAAGGCTTCTTGAAGGGAAAGATGTAACTCTGTGAGATGAATTAACAGAACACAGAGCAGTTTCTCAGAAAGCTTCTTTCCAGTTTTGAACGGAAGATATTTCCTTTTTCACCATAGCCCTCTATGGGCTTCCAAATATCCCTTTGCCAATTCCACAAGAACAGCCTTAGCGAAAGGCTTCTTGAAGGGAAAGATGTAACTCTGTGAGATGAATTAACAGAACACAGAGCAGTTTCTCAGAAAGCTTCTTTCCAGTTTTGAACGGAAGATATTTCCTTTTTCACCATAGCCCTCTATGGGCTTCCAAATATCCCTTTGCCAATTCCACAAGAACAGCCTTAGCGAAAGGCTTCTTGAAGGGAAAGATATAACTCTGTGAGATGAATTAACAGAACACAGAGCAGTTTCTCTGAAAGCTTCTTTCCAGTTTTGAACCGAAGATATTTCCTTTTTCACCGTAGCCCTCTATGGGCTTCCAAATATCCCTTTGCCAATTCCACAAGAACAGCCTTAGCGAAAGGCTTCTTGAAGGGAAAGATGTAACTCGGTGAGATGAATTAACAGAACACAGAGCAGTTTCTCAGAAAGCTTCTTTCCAGTTTTGAACGGAAGATATTTCCTTTTTCACCATAGGCCTCTATGGGCTTCCAAATATCCCTTTGCCAATTCCACAAGAACAGCCTTAGCGAAAGGCTTCTTGAAGGGAAAGATGTAACTCTGTGAGATGAATTAACAGAACACAGAGCAGTTTCTCAGAAACCTTCTTTCCAGTTTTGAACGGAAGATAATTCCTTTTTCACCACAGGCCTCTATGGGCTTCCAAATATCCCTTTGCCAATTCCACAAGAACAGCCTTAGCGAAAGGCTTCTTGAAGGGAAAGATGTAACTCTGTGAGATGAATTAACAGAACACAGAGCAGTTTCTCAGAAAGCTTCTTTCCAGTTTTGAACGGAAGGTAATTCCTTTTTCACCATAGCCCTCTATGGGCTTCCAAATATCCCTTTGCCAATTCCCCAAGAACAGCCTTAGCGAAAGGCTTCTTGAAGGGAAAGATGTAACTCTGTGAGATGAATTAACAGAACACAGAGCAGTTTCTCAGAAAGCTTCTTTCCAGTTTTGAACGGAAGTTATTTCCTTTTTCACCATAGCCCTCTATGGGCTTCCAAATATCCCTTTGCCAATTCCACAAGAACAGCCTTAGCGAAAGGTTTCTTGAAGGGAAAGATGTAACTCTGTGAGATGAATTAACAGAACACAGAGCAGTTTCTCAGAAAGCTTCTTTCCAGTTTTGAACGGAAGGTATTTCCTTTTTCACCGTAGCCCTCTAAGGGCTTCCAAATATCCCTTTGCCAATTCCCCAAGAAGAGCCTTAGCGAAAGGCTTCTTGAAGTGAAAGATGTAACTCTGTGAGATGAATTAACAGATCACAGAGTAGTTTCTCAGAAAGCTTCTTTCCAGTTTTGAACGGAAGATATTTCCTTTTTCACCATAGCCCTCTATGGGCTTCCAAATATCCCTTTTCCAATACCACAAGAACAGCCTTAGCGAAAGGTTTCTTGAAGAGAAAGATGTAACTCTGTGAGATGAATTAACAGAACACAGAGCAGTTTCTCAGAAAACTTCTTTCCAGTTTTGAACGGAAGATATTTCCTTTTTCACTATAGCCCTCTATGGGCTTCCAAATATCCCTTTGCCAATTCCACAAGAACAGCCTTAGCGAAAGGCTTCTTGAAGGGAAAGATGTAACTCGGTGGGATGAATTAACAGAACACAGAGCAGTTTCTCAGAAAGCTTCTTTCCAGTTTTGAACGGAAGATATTTCCTTTTTCACCATAGGCCTCTATGGGCTTCCAAATATCCCTTTGCCAATTCCACAAGAACAGCCTTAGCGAAAGGCTTCTTGAAGGGAAAGATGTAACTCTGTGAGATGAATTAACAGAACACAGAGCAGTTTCTCAGAAAGCTTCTTTCCAGTTTTGAACGGAAGATATTTCCTTTTTCACCATAGGCCTCTATGGGCTTCCAAATATCCCTTTGCCAATTCCACAAGAACAGCCTTAGCGAAAGGCTTCTTGAAGGAAAAGATGTAACTCTGTGAGATGAATTAACAGAACACAGAGCAGTTTCTCAGAAACCTTCTTTCCAGTTTTGAACGGAAGATATTTCCTTTTTCACCATAGCCCTCTATGGGCTTCCAAATATCCCTTTGCCAATTCCACAAGAACAGCCTTAGCGAAAGGCTTCTTGAAGGGAAAGATGTAACTCTGTGAGATGAATTAACAGAACACAGAGCAGTTTCTCAGAAAGCTTCTTTCCAGTTTTGAACGGAAGATATTTCCTTTTTCACCATAGGCCTCTATGGGCTTCCAAATATCCCTTTGCCAATTCCACAAGAACAGCCTTAGCGAAAGGCTTCTTGAAGGGAAAGATGTAACTCTCTGAGATGAATTAACGGAACACAGAGCAGTTTCTCAGAAAGCTTCTTTCCAGTTTTGAACCGAAGATATTTCCTTTTTCACCATAGCCCTCTATGGGCTTCCAAATATCCCTTTGCCAATTCCCCAAGAACAGCCTTAGTGAAAGGCTTCTTGAAGGGAAAGATGTAACTCTGTGAGATGAATTAACAGAACACAGAGCAGTTTCTCAGAAAGCTTCTTTCCAGTTTTGAACGGAAGATATTTTCTTTTTCACCATAGCCCTCTATGGGCTTCCAAATATCCCTTTGCCAATTCCACAAGAACAGCCTTAGCGAAAGGCTTCTTGAAGGGAAAGATGTAACTCTGTGAGATGAATTAACAGAACACAGAGCAGTTTCTCAGAAAGCTTCTTTCCAGTTTTGAACGTAAGATATTTCCTTTTTCACCATAGCCCTCTATGGGCTTCCAAATATCCCTTTGCCAATTCCACAAGAACAGCCTTAGCGAAAGGCTTCTTGAAGGGAAAGATGTAACTCTGTGAGATGAATTAACAGAACACAGAGCAGTTTCTCTGAAAGCTTCTTTCCAATTTTGAACCGAAGATATTTCCTTTTTCACCGTAGCCCTCTATGGGCTTCCAAATATCCCTTTGCCAATTCCACAAGAACAGCCTTAGCGAAAGGCTTCTTGAAGGGAAAGATGTAACTCGGTGAGATGAATTAACAGAACACAGAGCAGTTTCTCAGAAAGCTTCTTTCCAGTTTTGAACGGAAGATATTTCCTTTTTCACCATAGCCCTCTATGGGCTTCCAAATATCCCTTTGCCAATTCCACAAGAACAGCCTTAGCGAAAGGCTTCTTGAAGGGAAAGATGTAACTCTGTGAGATGAATTAACAGAACACAGAGCAGTTTCTCAGAAAGCTTCTTTCCAGTTTTGAACGGAAGATATTTCCTTTTTCACCATAGACCTCTTTGGGCTTCCAAATATCCTTTTGCCAATTGCACAAGAACAGCCTTAGCGAAAGGCTTCTTGAAGGGAAAGGTGTAACTCTGTGAGATGAATTAACAGAACACAGAGCAGTTTCTCAGAAAGCTTCTTTCCAGTTTTGAACGGAAGATATTTCCTTTTTCACCATAGCCCTCTATGGGCTTCCAAATATCCCTTTACCAATTCCACAAGAACAGCCTTAGCGAAAGGCTTCTTGAAGGGAAAGATGTAACTCTGTGAGATGAATTAACAGAACACAGAGTAGTTTCTCAGAAAGCTTCTTTCCAGTTTTGAACGGAAGATATTTCCTTTTTCACCATAGGCCTCTATGGGCTTCCAAATATCCCTTTGCCAATTCCACAAGAACAGCCTTAGCGAAAGGCTTCTTGAAGGGAAAGATGTAACTCTGTGAGATGAATTAACAGAACACAGAGCAGTTTCTCAGAAAGCTTCTTTCCAGTTTTGAACGGAAGATATTTCCTTTTTCACCATAGGTCTCTATGGGCTTCCAAATATCCCTTTGCCAATTCCACAAGAACAGCCTTAGCGAAAGGCTTCTTGAAGGGAAAGATGTAACTCTGTGAGATGAATTAACAGAACACAGAGCAGTTTCTCAGAAAGCTTCTTTCCAGTTTTGAACGGAAGGTAATTCCTTTTTCACCATAGCCCTCTATGGGCTTCCAAATATCCCTTTGCGAATTCCCCAAGAACACCCTTAGCGAAAGGCTTCTTGAAGGGAAAGATGTAACTCTGTGAGATGAATTAACAGAACACAGAGCAGTTTCTCAGAAAGCTTCTTTCCCGTTTTGAACGGAAGATATTTCCTTTTTCACCATAGCCCTCTATGGGCTTCCAAATATCCCTTTGCCAATTCCACAAGAACAGCCTTAGCGAAAGGTTTCTTGAAGGGAAAGATGTAACTCTGTGAGATGAATTAACAGAACACAGAGCAGTTTCTCAGAAAGCTTCTTTCCAGTTTTGAACGGAAGGTATTTCCTTTTTCACCGTAGCCCTCTAAGGGCTTCCAAATATCCCTTTGCCAATTCCCCAAGAACAGCCTTAGCGAAAGGCTTCTTGAAGGGAAAGATGTAACTCTGTGAGATGAATTAACAGAACACAGAGCAGTTTCTCAGAAAGCTTCTTTCCAGTTTTGAACGGAAGATATTTCCTTTTTCACCATAGCCCTCTATGGGCTTCCAAATATCCCTTTGCCAATACCACAAGAACAGCCTTAGCGAAAGGTTTCTTGAAGAGAAAGATGTAACTCTGTGAGATGAATTAACAGAACACAGAGCAGTTTCTCAGAAAGCTTCTTTCCAGTTTTGAACGGAAGATATTTCCTTTTTCACCATAGCCCTCTATGGGCTTCCAAATATCCCTTTGCCAATTCCCCAAGAACAGCCTTAGCGAAAGGCGTCTTGAAGGGAAAGATGTAACTCGGTGAGATGAATTAACAGAACACAGAGCAGTTTCTCAGAAAGCTTCTTTCCAGTTTTGAACGGAAGATATTTACTTTTTCACCATAGCCCTCTATGGGCTTCCAAATATCCCTTTGCCAATTCCACAAGAACAGCCTTAGCGAAAGGCTTCTTGAAGGCAAAGATGTAACTCTGTGAGATGAATTAACAGAACACAGAGCAGTTTCTCAGAAAGCTTCTTTCCAGTTTTGAACGGAAGATATTTCCTTTTTCAGCATAGCCCTCTTTGGGCTTCCAAATATCCCTTTGCCAATTCCACAAGAACAGCCTTAGCGAAAGGCTTCTTGAAGGGAAAGATGTAACTGTGAGATGAATTAACAGAACACAGAGCAGTTTCTCAGAAAGCTTCTTTCCAGTTTTGAACGGAAGATATTTCCTTTTTCACCATAGGCCTCTATGGGCTTCCAAATATCCCTTTGCCAATTCCACAAGAACAGCCTTGGCGAAAGGCTTCTTGAAGGGAAAGATGTAACTCTGTGATATGAATTAACAGAACACAGAGCAGTTTCTCAGAAAGCTTCTTTCCAGTTTTGAACGGAAGATATTTCCTTTTTCACCATAGGCCTCTATGGGCTTCCAAATATCCCTTTGCCAATTCCACAAGAACAGCCTTAGCGAAAGGCTTCTTGAAGGAAAAGATGTAACTCTGTGAGATGAATTAACAGAACACAGAGCAGTTTCTCAGAAACCTTCTTTCCAGTTTTGAACGGAAGATATTTCCTTTTTCACCATAGCCCTCTATGGGCTTCCAAATATCCCTTTGCCAATTCCACAAGAACAGCCTTAGCGAAAGGCTTCTTGAAGGGAAAGATGTAACTCTGTGAGATGAATTAACAGAACACAGAGCAGTTTCTCAGAAAGCTTCTTTCCAGTTTTGAACGGAAGATATTTCCTTTTTCACCATAGGCCTCTATGGGCTTCCAAATATCCCTTTGCCAATTCCACAAGAACAGCCTTAGCGAAAGGCTTCTTGAAGGGAAAGATGTAACTCTGTGAGATGAATTAACAGAACACAGAGCAGTTTCTCTGAAAGCTTCTTTCCAGTTTTGAACCGAAGATATTTCCTTTTTCACCGTAGCCCTCTATGGGCTTCCAAATATCCCTTTGCCAATTCCACAAGAACAGCCTTAGCGAAAGGCTTCTTGAAGGGAAAGATGTAACTCGGTGAGATGAATTAACAGAACACAGAGCAGTTTCTCAGAAAGCTTCTTTCCAGTTTTGAACGGAAGATATTTCCTTTTTCACCATAGGCCTCTATGGGCTTCCAAATATCCCTTTGCCAATTCCACAAGAACAGCCTTAGCGAAAGGCTTCTTGAAGGGAAAGATGTAACTCTGTGAGATGAATTAACAGAACACAGAGCAGTTTCTCAGAAAGCTTCTTTCCAGTTTTGAACGGAAGATATTTCCTTTTTCACCATAGCCCTCTATGGGCTTCCAAATATCCCTTTGCCAATTCCACAAGAACAGCCTTAGCGAAAGGCTTCTTGAAGGGAAAGATGTAACTCTGTGAGATGAATTAACAGAACACAGAGCAGTTTCTCAGAAAGCTTCTTTCCAGTTTTGAACGGAAGATATTTCCTTTTTCACCATAGCCCTCTATGGGCTTCCAAATATCCCTTTGCCAATTCCACAAGAACAGCCTTAGCGAAAGGCTTCTTGAAGGGAAAGATGTAACTCTGTGAGATGAATTAACAGAACACAGAGCAGTTTCTCAGAAAGCTTCTTTCCAGTTTTGAACGGAAGATATTTCCTTTTTCACCATAGCCCTCTATGGGCTTCCAAATATCCCTTTGCCAATTACACAAGAACAGCCTTAGCGAAAGGCTTCTTGAAGGGAAAGATATAACTCTGTGAGATGAATTAACAGAACACAGAGCAGTTTCTCTGAAAGCTTCTTTCCAGTTTTGAACCGAAGATATTTCCTTTTTCACCGTAGCCCTCTATGGGCTTCCAAATATCCCTTTGCCAATTCCACAAGAACAGCCTTAGCGAAAGGCTTCTTGAAGGGAAAGATGTAACTCGGTGAGATGAATTAACAGAACACAGAGCAGTTTCTCAGAAAGCTTCTTTCCAGTTTTGAACGGAAGATATTTCCTTTTTCACCATAGCCCTCTATGGGCTTCCAAATATCCCTTTGCCAATTCCACAAGAACAGCCTTAGCGAAAGGCTTCTTGAAGGGAAAGATGTAACTCTGTGAGATGAATTAACAGAACACAGAGCAGTTTCTCAGAAAGCTTCTTTCCAGTTTTGAACGGAAGATATTTCCTTTTTCACCATAGCCCTCTTTGGGCTTCCAAATATCCTTTTGCCAATTGCACAAGAACAGCCTTAGCGAAAGGCTTCTTGAAGGGATAGGTGTAACTCTGTGAGATGAATTAACAGAACACAGAGCAGTTTCTCAGAAAGCTTCTTTCCAGTTTTGAACGGAAGATATTTCCTTTTTCACCATAGCCCTCTATGGGCTTCCAAATATCCCTTTACCAATTCCACAAGAACAGCCTTAGCGAAAGGCTTCTTGAAGGGAAAGATGTAACTCTGTGAGATGAATTAACAGAACACAGAGCAGTTTCTCAGAAAGCTTCTTTCCAGTTTTGAACGGAAGATATTTCCTTTTTCACCATAGGCCTCTATGGGCTTTCAAATATCCCTTTGCCAATTCCACAAGAACAGCCTTAGCGAAAGGCTTCTTGAAGGGAAAGATGTAACTCTGTGAGATGAATTAACAGAACACAGAGCAGTTTCTCAGAAAGCTTCTTTCCAGTTTTGAACGGAAGATATTTCCTTTTTCACCATAGGCCTCTATGGGCTTCCAAATATCCCTTTGCCAATTCCACAAGAACAGCCTTAGCGAAAGGCTTCTTGAAGGGAAAGATGTAACTCTGTGAGATGAATTAACAGAACACAGAGCAGTTTCTCAGAAAGCTTCTTTGCAGTTTTGAACGGAAGGTAATTCCTTTTTCACCATAGCCCTCTATGGGCTTCCAAATATCCCTTTGCGAATTCCCCAAGAACAGCCTTAGCGAAAGGCTTCTTGAAGGGAAAGATGTAACTCTGTGAGATGAATTAACAGAACACAGAGCAGTTTCTCAGAAACCTTCTTTCCAGTTTTGAACGGAAGATATTTCCTTTTTCACCATAGGCCTCTATGGGCTTCCAAATATCGCTTTGCCAATTCCACAAGAACAGCCTTAGCGAAAGGCTTCTTGAAGGGAAAGATGTAACTCTGTGAGATGAATTAACAGAACACAGAGCAGTTTCTCAGAAAGCTTCTTTCCAGTTTTGAACGGAAGGTAATTCCTTTTTCACAATAGCCCTCTATGGGCTTCCAAATATCCCTTTGCCAATTCCCCAAGAACAGCCTTAGCGAAAGGCTTCTTGAAGGGAAAGATGTAACTCTGTGAGATGAATTAACAGAACACAGAGCAGTTTCTCAGAAAGCTTCTTTCCAGTTTTGAACGGAAGATATTTCCTTTTTCACCATAGGCCTCTATGGGCTTCCAAATATCCCTTTGCCAATTCCACAAGAACAGCCTTAGCGAAAGGCTTCTTGAAGGGAAAGATGTAACTCTGTGAGATGAATTAACAGAACACAGAGCAGTTTCTCAGAAAGCTTCTTTCCAGTTTTGAACCGAAGGTATTTCCTTTTTCACCATATCCCTCTATGGGCTTCCAAATATCCCTTTGCCAATTCCCCAAGAACAGCCTTAGTGAAAGGCTTCTTGAAGGGAAAGATGTAACTCTGTGAGATGAATTAACAGAACACAGAGCAGTTTCTCAGAAAGCTTCTTTCCAGTTTTGAACGGAAGATATTTCCTTTTTCAGCATAGCCCTCTTTGGGCTTCCAAATATCCTTTTGCCAATTCCACAAGAACAGCCTTAGCGAAAGGCTTCTTGAAGGGAAAGATGTAACTCTGTGAGATGAATTAACAGAACACAGAGCAGTTTCTCAGAAAACTTCTTTCCAGTTTTGAACGGAAGATATTTCCTTTTTCACCATAGCCCTCTATGGGCTTCCAAATATCCCTTTACCTATTCCACAAGAACAGCCTTAGCGAAAGGCTTCTTGAAGGGAAAGATGTAACTCTGTGAGATGAATTAACAGAACACAGAGCAGTTTCTCAGAAAGCTTCTTTCCAGTTTTGAACGGAAGATATTTCCTTTTTCACCATAGGCCTCTATGGGCTTCCAAATATCCCTTTGCCAATTCCCGAAGAACAGCCTTAGCGAAAGGCTTCTTGAAGGGAAAGATGTAACTCTGTGAGATGAATTAACAGAACACAGAGCAGTTTCTCAGAAAGCTTCTTTCCAGTTTTGAACGGAAGATATTTCCTTTTTCACCATAGGCCTCTATGGGCTTCCAAATATCCCTTAGCCAATTCCACAAGAACAGCCTTAGCGAAAGGCTTCTTGAAGGGAAAGATGTAACTCTGTGAGATGAATTAACAGAACACAGAGCAGTTTCTCAGAAAGCTTCTTTCCAGTTTTGAACGGAAGGTAATTCCTTTTTCACCATAGCCCTCTATGGGCTTCCAAATATCCCTTTGCCAATTCCCCAAGAACAGCCTTAGCGAAAGGCTTCTTGAAGGGAAAGATGTAACTCTGTGAGATGAATTAACAGAACACAGAGCAGTTTCTCAGAAAGCTTCTTTCCAGTTTTGAACGGAAGATATTTCCTTTTTCACCATAGCCCTCTATGGGCTTCCAAATATCCCTTTGCCAATTCCACAAGAACAGCCTTAGCGAAAGGTTTCTTGAAGGGAAAGATGTAACTCTGTGAGATGAATTAACAGAACACAGAGCAGTTTCTCAGAAAGCTTCTTTCCAGTTTTGAACGGAAGGTATTTCCTTTTTCACCGTAGCCCTCTAAGGGCTTCCAAATATCCCTTTGCCAATTCCCCAAGAACAGCCTTAGCGAAAGGCTTCTTGAAGGGAAAGATGTAACTCTGTGAGATGAATTAACAGAACACAGAGCAGTTTCTCAGAAAGCTTCTTTCCAGTTTTGAACGGAAGATATTTCCTTTTTCACCATAGCCCTCTATGGGCTTCCAAATATCCCTTTGCCAATACCACAAGAACAGCCTTAGCGAAAGGTTTCTTGAAGAGAAAGATGTAACTCTGTGAGATGAATTTACAGAACACAGAGCAGTTTCTCAGAAAGCTTCTTTCCAGTTTTGAACCGAAGATATTTCCTTTTTCACCGTAGCCCTCTATGGGCTTCCAAATATCCCTTTGCCAATTCCACAATAACAGCCTTAGCGAAAGGCTTCTTGAAGGGAAAGATGTAACTCGGTGAGATGAATTAACAGAACACAGAGCAGTTTCTCAGAAAGCTTCTTTCCAGTTTTGAACGGAAGATATTTCCTTTTTCACCATAGCCCTCTATGGGCTTCCAAATATCCCTTTGCCAATTCCACAAGAACAGCCTTAGCGAAAGGCTTCTTGAAGGGAAAGATGTAAATCTGTGAGATGAATTAACAGAACACAGAGCAGTTTCTCAGAAAGCTTCTTTCCAGTTTTGAACGGAAGATATTTCCTTTTTCACCATAGCCCTCTTTGGGCTTCCAAATATCCCTTTGCCAATTCCACAAGAACAGCCTTAGCGAAAGGCTTCTTGAAGGGAAAGATGTAACTCTGTGAGATGAATTAACAGAACACAGAGCAGTTTCTCAGAAAGCTTCTTTCCAGTTTTGAACGGAAGATATTTCCTTTTTCACCATAGCCCTCTATGGGCTTCCAAATATCCCTTTGCCAATTCCCCAAGAACAGCCTTAGCGAAAGGCTTCTTGAAGGGAAAGATGTAACTCGGTGAGATGAATTAACAGAACACAGAGCAGTTTCTCAGAAAGCTTCTTTCCAGTTTTGAACGGAAGATATTTCCTTTTTCACCATAGGCCTCTATGGGCTTCCAAATATCCCTTTGCCAATTCCACAAGAACAGCCTTAGCGAAAGGCTTCTTGAAGGCAAAGATGTAACTCTGTGAGATGAATTAACAGAACACAGAGCAGTTTCTCAGAAAGCTTCTTTCCAGTTTTGAACGGAAGATATTTCCTTTTTCAGCATAGCCCTCTTTGGGCTTCCAAATATCCCTTTGCCAATTCCACAAGAACAGCCTTAGCGAAAGGCTTCTTGAAGGGAAAGATGTAACTGTGAGATGAATTAACAGAACACAGAGCAGTTTCTCAGAAAGCTTCTTTCCAGTTTTGAACGGAAGATATTTCCTTTTTCACCATAGGCCTCTATGGGCTTCCAAATATCCCTTTGCCAATTCCACAAGAACAGCCTTAGCGAAAGGTTTCTTGAAGGGAAAGATGTAACTCTGTGAGATGAATTAACAGAACACAGAGCAGTTTCTCAGAAAGCTTCTTTCCAGTTTTGAACGGAAGATATTTCCTTTTTCACCATAGCCCTCTATGGGCTTCCAAATATCTCTTTACCAATTCCACAAGAGCAGCCTTAGCGAATGGCTTCTTGAAGGGAAAGATGTAACTCTGTGAGATGAATTAACAGAACACAGAGCAGTTTCTCAGAAAGCTTCTTTCCAGTTTTGAACGGAAGATATTTCCTTTTTCACCATAGGCCTCTATGGGCTTCCAAATATCCCTTTGCCAATTCCACAAGAACAGCCTTAGCGAAAGGCTTCTTGAAGGGAAAGATGTAACTCTGTGAGATGAATTAACAGAACACAGAGCAGTTTCTCAGAAACCTTCTTTCCAGTTTTGAACGGAAGATAATTCCTTTTTCACCACAGGCCTCTATGGGCTTCCAAATATCCCTTTGCCAATTCCACAAGAACAGCCTTAGCGAAAGGCTTCTTGAAGGGAAAGATGTAACTTTGTGAGATGAATTAACAGAACACAGAGCAGTTTCTCAGAAAGCTTCTTTCCAGTTTTGAACGGAAGGTAATTCCTTTTTCACCATAGCCCTCTATGGGCTTCCAAATATCCCTTTGCCAATTCCACAAGAACAGCCTTAGCGAAAGGCTTCTTGAAGGGAAAGATGTAACTCTGTGAGATGAATTAACAGAACACAGAGCAGTTTCTCAGAAAGCTTCTTTCCAGTTTTGAACGGAAGTTATTTCCTTTTTCACCATAGCCCTCTATGGGCTTCCAAATATCCCTTTGCCAATTCCACAAGAACAGCCTTAGCGAAAGGTTTCTTGAAGGGAAAGATGTAACTCTGTGAGATGAATTAACAGAACACAGAGCAGTTTCTCAGAAAGCTTCTTTCCAGTTTTGAACGGAAGGTATTTCCTTTTTCACCGTAGCCCTCTAAGGGCTTCCAAATATCCCTTTGCCAATTCCCCAAGAAGAGCCTTAGCGAAAGGCTTCTTGAAGGGAAAGATGTAACTCTGTGAGATGAATTAACAGAACACAGAGCAGTTTCTCAGAAAGCTTCTTTCCAGTTTTGAACGGAAGATATTTCCTTTTTCACCATAGCCCTCTAAGGGCTTCCAAATATCCCTTTTCCAATACCACAAGAACAGCCTTAGCGAAAGGTTTCTTGAAGAGAAAGATGTAACTCTGTGAGATGAATTAACAGAACACAGAGCAGTTTCTCAGAAAGCTTCTTTCCAGTTTTGAACGGAAGATATTTCCTTTTTCACTATAGCCCTCTATGGGCTACCAAATATCCCTTTGCCAATTCCACAAGAACAGCCTTAGCGAAAGGCTTCTTGAAGGGAAAGATGTAACTCGGTGGGATGAATTAACAGAACACAGAGCAGTTTCTCAGAAAGCTTCTTTCCAGTTTTGAACGGAAGATATTTCCTTTTTCACCATAGCCCTCTATGGGCTTCCAAATATCCCTTTGCCAATTCCACAAGAACAGCCTTAGCGAAAGGCTTCTTGAAGGCAAAGATGTAACTCTGTGAGATGAATTAACAGAACACAGAGCAGTTTCTCAGAAAGCTTCTTTCCAGTTTTGAACGGAAGATATTTCCTTTTTCAGCATAGCCCTCTTTGGGCTTCAAAATATCCCTTTGCCAATTCCACAAGAACAGCCTTAGCGAAAGGCTTCTTGAAGGGAAAGATGTAACTGTGAGATGAATTAACAGAACACAGAGCAGTTTCTCAGAAAGCTTCTTTCCAGTTTTGAACGGAAGATATTTCCTTTTTCACCATAGGCCTCTATGGGCTTCCAAATATCCCTTTGCCAATTCCACAAGAACAGCCTTAGCGAAAGGCTTCTTGAAGGGAAAGATGTAACTCTGTGAGATGAATTAACAGAACACAGAGCAGTTTCTCAGAAAGCTTCTTTCCAGTTTTGAACGGAAGATATTTCCTTTTTCACCATAGGCCTCTATGGGCTTCCAAATATCCCTTTGCCAATTCCACAAGAACAGCCTTAGCGAAAGGCTTCTTGAAGGAAAAGATGTAACTCTGTGAGATGAATTAACAGAACACAGAGCAGTTTCTCAGAAACCTTCTTTCCAGTTTTGAACGGAAGATATTTCCTTTTTCACCATAGCCCTCTATGGGCTTCCAAATATCCCTTTGCCAATTCCACAAGAACAGCCTTAGCGAAAGGCTTCTTGAAGGGAAAGATGTAACTCTGTGAGATGAATTAACAGAACACAGAGCAGTTTCTCAGAAAGCTTCTTTCCAGTTTTGAACGGAAGATATTTCCTTTTTCACCATAGGCCTCTATGGGCTTCCAAATATCCCTTTGCCAATTCCACAAGAACAGCCTTAGCGAAAGGCTTCTTGAAGGGAAAGATGTAACTCTGTGAGATGAATTAACGGAACACAGAGCAGTTTCTCAGAAAGCTTCTTTCCAGTTTTGAACCGAAGATATTTCCTTTTTCACCATAGCCCTCTATGGGCTTCCAAATATCCCTTTGCCAATTCCCCAAGAACAGCCTTAGTGAAAGGCTTCTTGAAGGGAAAGATGTAACTCTGTGAGATGAATTAACAGAACACAGAGCAGTTTCTCAGAAAGCTTCTTTCCAGTTTTGAACGGAAGATATTTTCTTTTTCACCATAGCCCTCTATGGGCTTCCAAATATCCCTTTGCCAATTCCACAAGAACAGCCTTAGCGAAAGGCTTCTTGAAGGGAAAGATGTAACTCTGTGAGATGAATTAACAGAACACAGAGCAGTTTCTCAGAAAGCTTCTTTCCAATTTTGAACGTAAGATATTTCCTTTTTCACCATAGCCCTCTATGGGCTTCCAAATATCCCTTTGCCAATTCCACAAGAACAGCCTTAGCGAAAGGCTTCTTGAAGGGAAAGATGTAACTCTGTGAGATGAATTAACAGAACACAGAGCAGTTTCTCTGAAAGCTTCTTTCCAGTTTTGAACCGAAGATATTTCCTTTTTCACCGTAGCCCTCTATGGGCTTCCAAATATCCCTTTGCCAATTCCACAAGAACAGCCTTAGCGAAAGGCTTCTTGAAGGGAAAGATGTAACTCGGTGAGATGAATTAACAGAACACAGAGCAGTTTCTCAGAAAGCTTCTTTCCAGTTTTGAACGGAAGATATTTCCTTTTTCACCATAGCCCTCTATGGGCTTCCAAATATCCCTTTGCCAATTCCACAAGAACAGCCTTAGCGAAAGGCTTCTTGAAGGGAAAGATGTAACTCTGTGAGATGAATTAACAGAACACAGAGCAGTTTCTCAGAAAGCTTCTTTCCAGTTTTGAACGGAAGATATTTCCTTTTTCACCATAGACCTCTTTGGGCTTCCAAATATCCTTTTGCCAATTGCACAAGAACAGCCTTAGCGAAAGGCTTCTTGAAGGGAAAGGTGTAACTCTGTGAGATGAATTAACAGAACACAGAGCAGTTTCTCAGAAAGCTTCTTTCCAGTTTTGAACGGAAGATATTTCCTTTTTCACCATAGCCCTCTATGGGCTTCCAAATATCCCTTTACCAATTCCACAAGAACAGCCTTAGCGAAAGGCTTCTTGAAGGGAAAGATGTAACTCTGTGAGATGAATTAACAGAACACAGAGTAGTTTCTCAGAAAGCTTCTTTCCAGTTTTGAACGGAAGATATTTCCTTTTTCACCATAGGCCTCTATGGGCTTCCAAATATCCCTTTGCCAATTCCACAAGAACAGCCTTAGCGAAAGGCTTCTTGAAGGGAAAGATGTAACTCTGTGAGATGAATTAACAGAACACAGAGCAGTTTCTCAGAAAGCTTCTTTCCAGTTTTGAACGGAAGATATTTCCTTTTTCACCATAGGCCTCTATGGGCTTCCAAATATCCCTTTGCCAATTCCACAAGAACAGCCTTAGCGAAAGGCTTCTTGAAGGGAAAGATGTAACTCTGTGAGATGAATTAACAGAACACAGAGCAGTTTCTCAGAAAGCTTCTTTCCAGTTTTGAACGGAAGGTAATTCCTTTTTCACCATAGCCCTCTATGGGCTTCCAAATATCCCTTTGCGAATTCCCCAAGAACAGCCTTAGCGAAAGGCTTCTCGAAGGGAAAGATGTAACTCTGTGAGATGAATTAACAGAACACAGAGCAGTTTCTCAGAAAGCTTCTTTCCAGTTTTGAACGGAAGGTAATTCCTTTTTCACCATAGCCCTCTATGGGCTTCCAAATATCCCTTTGCGAATTCCCCAAGAACAGCCTTAGCGAAAGGCTTCTTGAAGGGAAAGATGTAACTCTGTGAGATGAATTAACAGAACACAGAGCAGTTTCTCAGAAAGCTTCTTTCCCGTTTTGAACGGAAGATATTTCCTTTTTCACCATAGCCCTCTATGGGCTTCCAAATATCCCTTTGCCAATTCCCCAAGAACAGCCTTAGCGAAAGGCGTCTTGAAGGGAAAGATGTAACTCGGTGAGATGAATTAACAGAACACAGAGCAGTTTCTCAGAAAGCTTCTTTCCAGTTTTGAACGGAAGATATTTACTTTTTCACCATAGCCCTCTATGGGCTTCCAAATATCCCTTTGCCAATTCCACAAGAACAGCCTTAGCGAAAGGCTTCTTGAAGGCAAAGATGTAACTCTGTGAGATGAATTAACAGAACACAGAGCAGTTTCTCAGAAAGCTTCTTTCCAGTTTTGAACGGAAGATATTTCCTTTTTCAGCATAGCCCTCTTTGGGCTTCCAAATATCCCTTTGCCAATTCCACAAGAACAGCCTTAGCGAAAGGCTTCTTGAAGGGAAAGATGTAACTGTGAGATGAATTAACAGAACACAGAGCAGTTTCTCAAAAAGCTTCTTTCCAGTTTTGAACGGAAGATATTTCCTTTTTCACCATAGGCCTCTATGGGCTTCCAAATATCCCTTTGCCAATTCCACAAGAACAGCCTTAGCGAAAGGCTTCTTGAAGGGAAAGATGTAACTCTGTGAGATGAATTAACAGAACACAGAGCAGTTTCTCGAAAGCTTCTTTCCCGTTTTGAACGGAAGATATTTCCTTTTTCACCATAGCCCTCTATGGGCTTCCAAATATCCCTTTGCCAATTCCACAAGAACAGCCTTAGCGAAAGGTTTCTTGAAGGGAAAGATGTAACTCTGTGAGATGAATTAACAGAACACAGAGCAGTTTCTCAGAAAGCTTCTTTCCAGTTTTGAACGGAAGGTATTTCCTTTTTCACCGTAGCCCTCTAAGGGCTTCCAAATATCCCTTTGCCAATTCCCCAAGAACAGCCTTAGCGAAAGGCTTCTTGAAGGGAAAGATGTAACTCTGTGAGATGAATTAACAGAACACAGAGCAGTTTCTCAGAAAGCTTCTTTCCAGTTTTGAACGGAAGATATTTCCTTTTTCACCATAGCCCTCTATGGGCTTCCAAATATCCCTTTGCCAATACCACAAGAACAGCCTTAGCGAAAGGTTTCTTGAAGAGAAAGATGTAACTCTGTGAGATGAATTAACAGAACACAGAGCAGTTTCTCAGAAAGCTTCTTTCCAGTTTTGAACGGAAGATATTTCCTTTTTCACCATAGCCCTCTATGGGCTTCCAAATATCCCTTTGCCAATTCCCCAAGAACAGCCTTAGCGAAAGGCGTCTTGAAGGGAAAGATGTAACTCTGTGAGATGAATTAACAGAACACAGAGCAGTTTCTCAGAAAGCTTCTTTCCAGTTTTGAACGGAAGATATTTCCTTTTTCACCATAGCCCTCTATGGGCTTCCAAATATCCCTTTGCCAATTCCACAAGAACAGCCTTAGCGAAAGGCTTCTTGAAGGGAAAGATATAACTCTGTGAGATGAATTAACAGAACACAGAGCAGTTTCTCTGAAAGCTTCTTTCCAGTTTTGAACCGAAGATATTTCCTTTTTCACCGTAGCCCTCTATGGGCTTCCAAATATCCCTTTGCCAATTCCACAAGAACAGCCTTAGCGAAAGGCTTCTTGAAGGGAAAGATGTAACTCGGTGAGATGAATTAACAGAACACAGAGCAGTTTCTCAGAAAGCTTCTTTCCAGTTTTGAACGGAAGATATTTCCTTTTTCACCATAGCCCTCTATGGGCTTCCAAATATCCCTTTGCCAATTCCACAAGAACAGCCTTAGCGAAAGGCTTCTTGAAGGGAAAGATGTAACTCTGTGAGATGAATTAACAGAACACAGAGCAGTTTCTCAGAAAGCTTCTTTCCAGTTTTGAACGGAAGATATTTCCTTTTTCACCATAGCCCTCTTTGGGCTTCCAAATATCCTTTTGCCAATTGCACAAGAACAGCCTTAGCGAAAGGCTTCTTGAAGGGATAGGTGTAACTCTGTGAGATGAATTAACAGAACACAGAGCAGTTTCTCAGAAAGCTTCTTTCCAGTTTTGAACGGAAGATATTTCCTTTTTCACCATAGCCCTCTATGGGCTTCCAAATATCCCTTTACCAATTCCACAAGAACAGCCTTAGCTAAAGGCTTCTTGAAGGGAAAGATGTAACTCTGTGAGATGAATTAACAGAACACAGAGCAGTTTCTCAGAAAGCTTCTTTCCAGTTTTGAACGGAAGATATTTCCTTTTTCACCATAGGCCTCTATGGGCTTTCAAATATCCCTTTGCCAATTCCACAAGAACAGCCTTAGCGAAAGGCTTCTTGAAGGGAAAGATGTAACTCTGTGAGATGAATTAACAGAACACAGAGCAGTTTCTCAGAAAGCTTCTTTCCAGTTTTGAACGGAAGATATTTCCTTTTTCACCATAGGCCTCTATGGGCTTCCAAATATCCCTTTGCCAATTCCACAAGAACAGCCTTAGCGAAAGGCTTCTTGAAGGGAAAGATGTAACTCTGTGAGATGAATTAACAGAACACAGAGCAGTTTCTCAGAAACCTTCTTTCCAGTTTTGAACGGAAGATATTTCCTTTTTCACCATAGGCCTCTATGGGCTTCCAAATATCCCTTTGCCAATTCCACAAGAACAGCCTTAGCGAAAGGCTTCTTGAAGGGAAAGATGTAACTCTGTGAGATGAATTAACAGAACACAGAGCAGTTTCTCAGAAAGCTTCTTTCCAGTTTTGAACGGAAGGTAATTCCTTTTTCACCATAGCCCTCTATGGGCTTCCAAATATCCCTTTGCGAATTCCCCAAGAACAGCCTTAGCGAAAGGCTTCTTGAAGGGAAAGATGTAACTCTGTGAGATGAATTAACAGAACACAGAGCAGTTTCTCAGAAACCTTCTTTCCAGTTTTGAACGGAAGATATTTCCTTTTTCACCATAGGCCTCTATGGGCTTCCAAATATCGCTTTGCCAATTCCACAAGAACAGCCTTAGCGAAAGGCTTCTTGAAGGGAAAGATGTAACTCTGTGAGATGAATTAACAGAACACAGAGCAGTTTCTCAGAAAGCTTCTTTCCAGTTTTGAACGGAAGGTAATTCCTTTTTCACAATAGCCCTCTATGGGCTTCCAAATATCCCTTTGCCAATTCCCCAAGAACAGCCTTAGCGAAAGGCTTCTTGAAGGGAAAGATGTAACTCTGTGAGATGAATTAACAGAACACAGAGCAGTTTCTCAGAAAGCTTCTTTCCAGTTTTGAACGGAAGATATTTCCTTTTTCACCATAGGCCTCTATGGGCTTCCAAATATCCCTTTGCCAATTCCACAAGAACAGCCTTAGCGAAAGGCTTCTTGAAGGGAAAGATGTAACTCTGTGAGATGAATTAACAGAACACAGAGCAGTTTCTCAGAAAGCTTCTTTCCAGTTTTGAACCGAAGGTATTTCCTTTTTCACCATATCCCTCTATGGGCTTCCAAATATCCCTTTGCCAATTCCCCAAGAACAGCCTTAGTGAAAGGCTTCTTGAAGGGAAAGATGTAACTCTGTGAGATGAATTAACAGAACACAGAGCAGTTTCTCAGAAAGCTTCTTTCCAGTTTTGAACGGAAGATATTTCCTTTTTCAGCATAGCCCTCTTTGGGCTTCCAAATATCCTTTTGCCAATTCCACAAGAACAGCCTTAGCGAAAGGCTTCTTGAAGGGAAAGATGTAACTCTGTGAGATGAATTAACAGAACACAGAGCAGTTTCTCAGAAAACTTCTTTCCAGTTTTGAACGGAAGATATTTCCTTTTTCACCATAGCCCTCTATGGGCTTCCAAATATCCCTTTACCAATTCCACAAGAACAGCCTTAGCGAAAGGCTTCTTGAAGGGAAAGATGTAACTCTGTGAGATGAATTAACAGAACACAGAGCAGTTTCTCAGAAAGCTTCTTTCCAGTTTTGAACGGAAGATATTTCCTTTTTCACCATAGGCCTCTATGGGCTTCCAAATATCCCTTTGCCAATTCCCGAAGAACAGCCTTAGCGAAAGGCTTCTTGAAGGGAAAGATGTAACTCTGTGAGATGAATTAACAGAACACAGAGCAGTTTCTCAGAAAGCTTCTTTCCAGTTTTGAACGGAAGATATTTCCTTTTTCACCATAGGCCTCTATGGGCTTCCAAATATCCCTTTGCCAATTCCACAAGAACAGCCTTAGCGAAAGGCTTCTTGAAGGGAAAGATGTAACTCTGTGAGATGAATTAACAGAACACAGAGCAGTTTCTCAGAAAGCTTCTTTCCAGTTTTGAACGGAAGATATTTCCTTTTTCACCATAGGCCTCTATGGGCTTCCAAATATCCCTTTGCCAATTCCACAAGAACAGCCTTAGCGAAAGGCTTCTTGAAGGGAAAGATGTAACTCTGTGAGATGAATTAACAGAACACAGAGCAGTTTCTCAGAAACCTTCTTTCCAGTTTTGAACGGAAGATATTTCCTTTTTCACCATAGGCCTCTATGGGCTTCCAAATATCCCTTTGCCAATTCCACAAGAAGAGCCTTAGCGAAAGGCTTCTTGAAGGGAAAGATGTAACTCTGTGAGATGAATTAACAGAACACAGAGCAGTTTCTCAGAAAGCTTCTTTCCAGTTTTGAACGGAAGGTAATTCCTTTTTCACCATAGCCCTCTATGGGCTTCCAAATATCCCTTTGCGAATTCCCCAAGAACAGCCTTAGCGAAAGGCTTCTTGAAGGGAAAGATGTAACTCTGTGAGATGAATTAACAGAACACAGAGCAGTTTCTCAGAAACCTTCTTTCCAGTTTTGAACGGAAGATATTTCCTTTTTCACCATAGGCCTCTATGGGCTTCCAAATATCGCTTTGCCAATTCCACAAGAACAGCCTTAGCGAAAGGCTTCTTGAAGGGAAAGATGTAACTCTGTGAGATGAATTAACAGAACACAGAGCAGTTTCTCAGAAAGCTTCTTTCCAGTTTTGAACGGAAGGTAATTCCTTTTTCACAATAGCCCTCTATGGGCTTCCAAATATCCCTTTGCCAATTCCCCAAGAACAGCCTTAGCGAAAGGCTTCTTGAAGGGAAAGATGTAACTCTGTGAGATGAATTAACAGAACACAGAGCAGTTTCTCAGAAAGCTTCTTTCCAGTTTTGAACGGAAGATATTTCCTTTTTCACCATAGGCCTCTATGGGCTTCCAAATATCCCTTTGCCAATTCCACAAGAACAGCCTTAGCGAAAGGCTTCTTGAAGGGAAAGATGTAACTCTGTGAGATGAATTAACAGAACACAGAGCAGTTTCTCAGAAAGCTTCTTTCCAGTTTTGAACCGAAGGTATTTCCTTTTTCACCATATCCCTCTATGGGCTTCCAAATATCCCTTTGCCAATTCCCCAAGAACAGCCTTAGTGAAAGGCTTCTTGAAGGGAAAGATGTAACTCTGTGAGATGAATTAACAGAACACAGAGCAGTTTCTCAGAAAGCTTCTTTCCAGTTTTGAACGGAAGATATTTCCTTTTTCAGCATAGCCCTCTTTGGGCTTCCAAATATCCTTTTGCCAATTCCACAAGAACAGCCTTAGCGAAAGGCTTCTTGAAGGGAAAGATGTAACTCTGTGAGATGAATTAACAGAACACAGAGCAGTTTCTCAGAAAACTTCTTTCCAGTTTTGAACGGAAGATATTTCCTTTTTCACCATAGCCCTCTATGGGCTTCCAAATATCCCTTTACCAATTCCACAAGAACAGCCTTAGCGAAAGGCTTCTTGAAGGGAAAGATGTAACTCTGTGAGATGAATTAACAGAACACAGAGCAGTTTCTCAGAAAGCTTCTTTCCAGTTTTGAACGGAAGATATTTCCTTTTTCACCATAGGCCTCTATGGGCTTCCAAATATCCCTTTGCCAATTCCCGAAGAACAGCCTTAGCGAAAGGCTTCTTGAAGGGAAAGATGTAACTCTGTGAGATGAATTAACAGAACACAGAGCAGTTTCTCAGAAAGCTTCTTTCCAGTTTTGAACGGAAGATATTTCCTTTTTCACCATAGGCCTCTATGGGCTTCCAAATATCCCTTTGCCAATTCCACAAGAACAGCCTTAGCGAAAGGCTTCTTGAAGGGAAAGATGTAACTCTGTGAGATGAATTAACAGAACACAGAGCAGTTTCTCAGAAAGCTTCTTTCCAGTTTTGAACGGAAGGTAATTCCTTTTTCACCATAGCCCTCTATGGGCTTCCAAATATCCCTTTGCCAATTCCCCAAGAACAGCCTTAGCGAAAGGCTTCTTGAAGGGAAAGATGTAACTCTGTGAGATGAATTAACAGAACACAGAGCAGTTTCTCAGAAAGCTTCTTTCCAGTTTTGAACGGAAGATATTTCCTTTTTCACCATAGCCCTCTATGGGCTTCCAAATATCCCTTTGCCAATTCCACAAGAACAGCCTTAGCGAAAGGTTTCTTGAAGGGAAAGATGTAACTCTGTGAGATGAATTAACAGAACACAGAGCAGTTTCTCAGAAAGCTTCTTTCCAGTTTTGAACGGAAGGTATTTCCTTTTTCACCGTAGCCCTCTAAGGGCTTCCAAATATCCCTTTGCCAATTCCCCAAGAACAGCCTTAGCGAAAGGCTTCTTGAAGGGAAAGATGTAACTCTGTGAGATGAATTAACAGAACACAGAGCAGTTTCTCAGAAAGCTTCTTTCCGGTTTTGAACGGAAGATATTTCCTTTTTCACCATAGCCCTCTATGGGCTTCCAAATATCCCTTTGCCAATACCACAAGAACAGCCTTAGCGAAAGGTTTCTTGAAGAGAAAGATGTAACTCTGTGAGATGAATTAACAGAACACAGAGCAGTTTCTCAGAAAGCTTCTTTCCAGTTTTGAACCGAAGATATTTCCTTTTTCACCGTAGCCCTCTATGGGCTTCCAAATATCCCTTTGCCAATTCCACAATAACAGCCTTAGCGAAAGGCTTCTTGAAGGGAAAGATGTAACTCGGTGAGATGAATTAACAGAACACAGAGCAGTTTCTCAGAAAGCTTCTTTCCAGTTTTGAACGGAAGATATTTCCTTTTTCACCATAGCCCTCTATGGGCTTCCAAATATCCCTTTGCCAATTCCACAAGAACATCCTTAGCGAAAGGCTTCTTGAAGGGAAAGATGTAAATCTGTGAGATGAATTAACAGAACACAGAGCAGTTTCTCAGAAAGCTTCTTTCCAGTTTTGAACGGAAGATATTTCCTTTTTCACCATAGCCCTCTTTGGGCTTCCAAATATCCCTTTGCCAATTCCACAAGAACAGCCTTAGCGAAAGGCTTCTTGAAGGGAAAGATGTAACTCTGTGAGATGAATTAACAGAACACAGAGCAGTTTCTCAGAAAGCTTCTTTCCAGTTTTGAACGGAAGATATTTCCTTTTTCACCATAGCCCTCTATGGGCTTCCAAATATCCCTTTACCAATTCCACAAGAACAGCCTTAGCGAAAGGCTTCTTGAAGGGAAAGATGTAACTCTGTGAGATGAATTAACAGAACACAGAGCAGTTTCTCAGAAAGCTTCTTTCCAGTTTTGAACGGAAGATATTTCCTTTTTCACCATAGGCCTCTATGGGCTTCCAAATATCCCTTTGCCAATTCCACAAGAACAGCCTTAGCGAAAGGCTTCTTGAAGGGAAAGATGTAACTCTGTGAGATGAATTAACAGAACACAGAGCAGTTTCTCAGAAAGCTTCTTTCCAGTTTTGAACGGAAGATATTTCCTTTTTCACCATAGGCCTCTATGGGCTTCCAAATATCCCTTTGCCAATTCCACAAGAACAGCCTTAGCGAAAGGCTTCTTGAGGGGAAAGATGTAACTCTGTGAGATGAATTAAAAGAACACAGAGCAGTTTCTCAGAAACCTTCTTTCCAGTTTTGAACGGAAGATATTTCCTTTTTCACCATAGCCCTCTATGGGCATCCAAATATCCCTTTGCCAATTCCACAAGAACAGCCTTAGCGAAAGGCTTCTTGAGGGGAAAGATGTAACTCTGTGAGATGAATTAAAAGAACACAGAGCAGTTTCTCAGAAACCTTCTTTCCAGTTTTGAACGGAAGATATTTCCTTTTTCACCATAGCCCTCTATGGGCTTCCAAATATCCCTTTGCCAATTCCACAAGAACAGCCTTAGCGAAAGGCTTCTTGAAGGGAAAGATGTAACTCTGTGAGATGAATTAACAGAACACAGAGCAGTTTCTCAGAAAGCTTCTTTCCAGTTTTGAACGGATGATATTTCCTTTTTCACCATAGGCCTCTATGGGCTTCCAAATATCCCTTTGCCAATTCCACAAGAACAGCCTTAGCGAAAGGCTTCATGAAGGGAAAGATGTAACTCTGTGAGATGAATTAACAGAACACAGAGCAGTTTCTCAGAAAGCTTCTTTCCAGTTTTGAACGGAAGGTATTTCCTTTTTCACCATAGCCCTCTAAGGGCTTCCAAATATCCCTTTGCCAATTCCCCAAGAACAGCCTTAGCGAAAGGCTTCTTGAAGGGAAAGATGTAACTCTGTGAGATGAATTAACAGAACACAGAGCAGTTTCTCAAAAAGCTTCTTTCCAGTTTTGAACGGAAGATATTTCCTTTTTCACCATAGCCCTCTATGGGCTTCCAAATATCCCTTTGCCAATACCACAAGAACAGCCTTAGCGAAAGGTTTCTTGAAGAGAAAGATGTAACTCTGTGAGATGAATTAACAGAACACAGAGCAGTTTCTCAGAAAGCTTCTTTCCAGTTTTGAACGGAAGATATTTCCTTTTTCACCATAGCCCTGTATGGGCTTCCAAATATCCCTTTGCCAATTCCAGAAGAACAGCTTTAGCGAAAGGCTTCTTGAAGGGAAAGATGTAACTCTGTGAGATGAATTTACAGAACACAGAGCAGTTTCTCAGAAAGCTTCTTTCCAGTTTTGAACGGAAGATATTTCCTTCTTCTCCATAGCCCTCTATGGGCTTCCAAATATCCCTTTGCCAATTCCACAAGAACAGCCTTAGCGAAAGGCTTCTTGAAGGGAAAGATGTAACTCTGTGAGATGAATTAACAGAACACAGAGCAGTTTCTCAGAAAGCTTCTTTCCAGTTTTGAACGGAAGATATTTCCTTTTTCACCTTAGCCCTCTATGGGCTTCCAAATATCCCTTTGCCAATTCCACAAGAACAGCCTTAGCGAAAGGCTTCTTGAAGGGAAAGATGTAACTCTGTGAGATGAATTAACAGAACACAGAGCAGTTCTCAGAAAGCTTCTTTCCAGTTTTGAACGGAAGATATTTCCTTTTTCACCATAGTCCTCTATGGGCTTCCAAATATCCCTTTGCCAATTCCACAAGAACAGCCTTAGGGAAAGGCTTCTTGAAGGGAAAGATGTAACTCTGTGAGATGAATTAACAGAACACAGAGCAGTTTCTCAGAAAGCTTCTTTCCAGTTTTGAAAGGAAGCTATTTCCTTTTTCACCATAGCCCTCTATGGGCTTCCAAATATCCCTTTGCCAATTCCACAAGAACAGCCTTAGCGAAAGGCTTCTTGAAGGGAAAGATGTAACTCTGTGAGATGAATTAACAGAACACAGAGCAGTTTCTCAGAAAGCTTCTTTCCAGTTTAGAACGGAAGATATTTCCTTTTTCTCCATAGCCCTCTATGGGCTTCAAAAATATCCCTTTGCCAATTCCACAAGAACAGCCTTAGCGAAAGGCTTCTTGAAGGGAAAGATGTAACTCTGTGAGATGAATTAACAGAACACAGAGCAGTTTCTCAGAAAGTTTCTTTCCAGTTTTGAACGGAAGATATTTCCTTTTTCACCATAGCCCTCTTTGGGCTTCCAAATATTCCTTTGCCAATTCCACAAGAACAGCCTTAGCGAAAGGCTTCTTGAAGGGAAAGATGTAACTCTGTGAGATGAATTAACAGAACACAGAGCAGTTTCTCAGAAACCTTCTTTCCAGTTTTGCACAGAAGATATTTCCTTTTTCACCATAGCCCTCTATGGGCTTCCAAATATCCCTTTGCCAATTCCACAAGAACAGCCTTAGCGAAAGGCTTCTTGAAGGGAAAGATATAACTCCGTGAGATGAATTAACAGAACACAGAGCAGTTTCTCAGAAACCTTCTTTCCAGTTTTGAACGGAAGATATTTCCTTTTTCACCATAGGCCTCTATGGGCTTCCAAATATCCCTTTGCCAATTCCACAAGAACAGCCTTAGCGAAAGGCTTCTTGAAGGGAAAGATGTAACTCTGTGAGATGAATTAACAGAACACAGAGCAGTTTCTCAGAAAGCTTCTTTCCAGTTTTGAACGGAAGATATTTCCTTTTTCACCATAGCCCTCTATGGGCTTCCAAATATCCCTTTGCCAATACCACAAGAACAGCCTTAGCGAAAGGTTTCTTGAAGAGAAAGATGTAACTCTGTGAGATGAATTAACAGAACACAGAGCAGTTTCTCAGAAAGCTTCTTTCCAGTTTTGAACCGAAGATATTTCCTTTTTCACCGTAGCCCTCTATGGGCTTCCAAATATCCCTTTGCCAATTCCACAATAACAGCCTTAGCGAAAGGCTTCTTGAAGGTAAAGATGTAACTCGGTGAGATGAATTAACAGAACACAGAGCAGTTTCTCAGAAAGCTTCTTTCCAGTTTTGAACGGAAGATATTTCCTTTTTCACCATAGCCCTCTATGGGCTTCCAAATATCCCTTTGCCAATTCCACAAGAACAGCCTTAGCGAAAGGCTTCTTGAAGGGAAAGATGTAAATCTGTGAGATGAATTAACAGAACACAGAGCAGTTTCTCAGAAAGCTTCTTTCCAGTTTTGAACGGAAGATATTTCCTTTTTCACCATAGCCCTCTTTGGGCTTCCAAATATCCCTTTGCCAATTCCACAAGAACAGCCTTAGCGAAAGGCTTCTTGAAGGGAAAGATGTAACTCTGTGAGATGAATTAACAGAACACAGAGCAGTTTCTCAGAAAGCTTCTTTCCAGTTTTGAACGGAAGATATTTCCTTTTTCACCATAGCCCTCTATGGGCTTCCAAATATCCCTTTGCCAATTCCACAAGAACAGCCTTAGCGAAAGGCTTCTTGAAGGGAAAGATGTAACTCTGTGAGATGAATTAACAGAACACAGAGCAGTTTCTCAGAAAGCTTCTTTCCAGTTTTGAACGGAAGATATTTCCTTTTTCACCATAGGCCTCTATGGGCTTCCAAATATCCCTTTGCCAATTCCACAAGAACAGCCTTAGCGAAAGGCTTCTTGAAGGGAAAGATGTAACTCTGTGAGATGAATTAACAGAACACAGAGCAGTTTCTCAGAAAGCTTCTTTCCAGTTTTGAACGGAAGATATTTCCTTTTTCACCATAGGCCTCTATGGGCTTCCAAATATCCCTTTGCCAATTCCACAAGAACAGCCTTAGCGAAAGGCTTCTTGAGGGGAAAGATGTAACTCTGTGAGATGAATTAAAAGAACACAGAGCAGTTTCTCAGAAACCTTCTTTCCAGTTTTGAACGGAAGATATTTCCTTTTTCACCATAGCCCTCTATGGGCATCCAAATATCCCTTTGCCAATTCCACAAGAACAGCCTTAGCGAAAGGCTTCTTGAGGGGAAAGATGTAACTCTGTGAGATGAATTAAAAGAACACAGAGCAGTTTCTCAGAAACCTTCTTTCCAGTTTTGAACGGAAGATATTTCCTTTTTCACCATAGCCCTCTATGGGCTTCCAAATATCCCTTTGCCAATTCCACAAGAACAGCCTTAGCGAAAGGCTTCTTGAAGGGAAAGATGTAACTCTGTGAGATGAATTAACAGAACACAGAGCAGTTTCTCAGAAAGCTTCTTTCCAGTTTTGAACGGATGATATTTCCTTTTTCACCATAGGCCTCTATGGGCTTCCAAATATCCCTTTGCCAATTCCACAAGAACAGCCTTAGCGAAAGGCTTCATGAAGGGAAAGATGTAACTCTGTGAGATGAATTAACAGAACACAGAGCAGTTTCTCAGAAAGCTTCTTTCCAGTTTTGAACGGAAGGTATTTCCTTTTTCACCATAGCCCTCTAAGGGCTTCCAAATATCCCTTTGCCAATTCCCCAAGAACAGCCTTAGCGAAAGGCTTCTTGAAGGGAAAGATGTAACTCTGTGAGATGAATTAACAGAACACAGAGCAGTTTCTCAAAAAGCTTCTTTCCAGTTTTGAACGGAAGATATTTCCTTTTTCACCATAGCCCTCTATGGGCTTCCAAATATCCCTTTGCCAATACCACAAGAACAGCCTTAGCGAAAGGTTTCTTGAAGAGAAAGATGTAACTCTGTGAGATGAATTAACAGAACACAGAGCAGTTTCTCAGAAAGCTTCTTTCCAGTTTTGAACGGAAGATATTTCCTTTTTCACCATAGCCCTCTATGGGCTTCCAAATATCCCTTTGCCAATTCCAGAAGAACAGCTTTAGCGAAAGGCTTCTTGAAGGGAAAGATGTAACTCTGTGAGATGAATTTACAGAACACAGAGCAGTTTCTCAGAAAGCTTCTTTCCAGTTTTGAACGGAAGATATTTCCTTCTCCTCCATAGCCCTATATGGGCTTCCAAATATCCCTTTGCCAATTCCACAAGAACAGCCTTAGCGAAAGGCTTCTTGAAGGGAAAGATGTAACTCTGTGAGATGAATTAACAGAACACAGAGCAGTTTCTCAGAAAGCTTCTTTCCAGTTTTGAACGGAAGATATTTCCTTTTTCACCTTAGCCCTCTATGGGCTTCCAAATATCCCTTTGCCAATTCCACAAGAACAGCCTTAGCGAAAGGCTTCTTGAAGGGAAAGATGTAACTCTGTGAGATGAATTAACAGAACACAGAGCAGTTCTCAGAAAGCTTCTTTCCAGTTTTGAACGGAAGATATTTCCTTTTTCACCATAGTCCTCTATGGGCTTCCAAATATCCCTTTGCCAATTCCACAAGAACAGCCTTAGCGAAAGGCTTCTTGAAGGGAAAGATGTAACTCTGTGAGATGAATTAACAGAACACAGAGCAGTTTCTCAGAAAGCTTCTTTCCAGTTTTGAAAGGAAGCTATTTCCTTTTTCACCATAGCCCTCTATGGGCTTCCAAATATCCCTTTGCCAATTCCACAAGAACAGCCTTAGCGAAAGGCTTCTTGAAGGGAAAGATGTAACTCTGTGAGATGAATTAACAGAACACAGAGCAGTTTCTCAGAAAGCTTCTTTCCAGTTTAGAACGGAAGATATTTCCTTTTTCTCCATAGCCCTCTATGGGCTTCCAAATATCCCTTTGCCAATTCCACAAGAACAGCCTTAGCGAAAGGCTTCTTGAAGGGAAAGATGTAACTCTGTGAGATGAATTAACAGAACACAGAGCAGTTTCTCAGAAATCTTCTTTCCAGTTTTGAACGGAAGATATTTCCTTTTTCACCATAGCCCTCTTTGGGCTTCCAAATATTCCTTTGCCAATTCCACAAGAACAGCCTTAGCGAAAGGCTTCTTGAAGGGAAAGATGTAACTCTGTGAGATGAATTAACAGAACACAGAGCAGTTTCTCAGAAACCTTCTTTCCAGTTTTGCACGGAAGATATTTCCTTTTTCACCATAGCCCTCTATGGGCTTCCAAATATCCCTTTGCCAATTCCACAAGAACAGCCTTAGCGAAAGGCTTCTTGAAGGGAAAGATATAACTCCGTGAGATGAATTAACAGAACACAGAGCAGTTTCTCAGAAACCTTCTTTCCAGTTTTGAACGGAAGATATTTCCTTTTTCACCATAGGCCTCTATGGGCTTCCAAATATCCCTTTGCCAATTCCACAAGAACAGCCTTAGCGAAAGGCTTCTTGAAGGGAAAGATGTAACTCTGTGAGATGAATTAACAGAACACAGAGCAGTTTCTCAGAAAGCTTCTTTCCAGTTTTGAACCGAAGGTATTTCCTTTTTCAGCATAGCCCTCTATGGGCTTCCAAATATCCCTTTGCCAAATCCACAAGAACAGCCTTAGTGAAAGGCTTCTTGAAGGGAAAGATGTAACTCTGTGAGATGAATTAACAGAACACAGAGCAGTTTCTCAGAAAGCTTCTTTCCAGTTTTGAACGGAAGATATTTCCTTTTTCACCATAGCCCTCTATGGGCTTCCAAATATCCCTTTGCCAATTCCACAAGAACAGCCTTAGCGAAAGGCTTCTTGAAGGGAAAGATGTAACTCTGTGAGATGAATTAACAGAACACAGAGCAGTTTCTCAGAAAGCTTCTTTCCAGTTTTGAACGGAAGATATTTCCTTTTTCACCATAGGCCTCTTTGGGCTTCCAAATATCCCTTTGCCAATTCCACAAGAACAGCCTTAGCGAAAGGCTTCTTGAAGGGAAAGATGTAACTCTGTGAGATGAATTAACAGAACACAGAGCAGTTTCTCAGAAAGCTTCTTTCCAGTTTTGAACGGAAGATATTTCCTTTTTCACCGTAGCCCTCTATGGGCTTCCAAATATCCCTTTGCCAATTCCACTAGAACAGCCTTAGCGAAAGGCTTCTTGAAGGGAAAGATGTAACTCTGTGAGATGAATTAACAGAACACAGAGCAGTTTCTCAGAATCCTTCTTTCCAGTTTTGAACGGAAGATATTTCCTTTTTCACCATAGGCCTCTATGGGCTTCCAAATATCCCTTTTCCAATTCCACAAGAACAGCCTTAGCGAAAGGCTTCTTGAAGGGAAAGATGTAACTCTGTGAGATGAATTAACAGAACACAGAGCAGTTTCTCAGAAAGCTTCTTTCCAGTTTTGAACGGAAGGTATTTCCTTTTTCACCATAGCCCTCTATGGGCTTCCAAATATCCCTTTGCCAAATCCGCAAGAACAGCCTTAGCGAAAGGCTTCTTGAAGGGAAAGATGTAACTCTGTGAGATGAATTAACAGAACACAGAGCAGTTTCTCAGAAAGCTTCTTTCCAGTTTTGAACGGAAGATATTTCCTTTTTCACCATAGCCCTCTATGGGCTTCCAAATATCCCTTTGCCAATTCCACAAGAACAGCCTTAGCGAAAGGCTTCTTGAAGGGAAAGATGTAACTCTGTGAGATGAATTAACAGAACACAGAGCAGTTTCTCAGAAAGCTTCTTTCCAGTTTTGAACGGAAGATATTTCCTTTTTCACCCTAGGCCTCTATGGGCTTCCAAATATCCCTTTGCCAATTCCACAAGAACAGCCTTAGCGAAAGGCTTCTTGAAGGGAAAGATGTAACTCTGTGAGATGAATTAACAGAACACAGAGCAGTTTCTCAGAAAGCTTCTTTCCAGTTTTGAACGGAAGGTATTTCCTTTTTCACCATAGCCCTCTATGGGCTTCCAAATATCCCTTTGCCAATTCCCCAAGAACAGCCTTAGCGAAAGGCTTCTTGAAGGGAAAGATGTAACTCTGTGAGATGAATTAACAGAACACAGAGCAGTTTCTCAGAAAGCATCTTTCCACTTTTGAACGGAAGATATTTCCTTTTTCACCATAGCCCTCTAAGGGCTTCCAAATATCCCTTTGCCAGTTAAACAAAACAGCCTTAGCGAAAGGCTTCTTGAAGGGAAAGATGTAACTCTGTGAGATGAATTAACAGAACACAGAGCAGTTTCTCAGAAAGCTTCTTTCCAGTTTTGAACGGAAGATATTTCCTTTTTCACCATAGCCCTCTATGGGCTTCCAAATATCCCTTTGCCAATTCCACAAGAACAGCCTTAGCGAAAGGCTTCTTGAAGGGAAAGATGTAACTCTGTGAGATGAATTAACAGAACACAGAGCAGTTTCTCTGAAAGCTTCTTTCCAGTTTTGAACGGAAGGTATTTCCTTTTTCACCATAGCCCTCTATGGGCTTCCAAATATCCCTTTGCCAAATCCGCAAGAACAGCCTTAGCGAAAGGCTTCTTGAAGGGAAAGATGTAACTCTGTGAGATGAATTAACAGAACACAGAGCAGTTTCTCAGAAAGCTTCTTTCCAGTTTTGAACGGAAGATATTTCCTTTTTCACCATAGCCCTCTATGGGCTTCCAAATATCCCTTTGCCAATTCCACAAGAACAGCCTTAGCGAAAGGCTTCTTGAAGGGAAAGATGTAACTCTGTGAGATGAATTAACAGAACACAGAGCAGTTTCTCAGAAAGCTTCTTTCCAGTTTTGAACGGAAGATATTTCCTTTTTCACCCTAGGCCTCTATGGGCTTCCAAATATCCCTTTGCCAATTCCACAAGAACAGCCTTAGCGAAAGGCTTCTTGAAGGGAAAGATGTAACTCTGTGAGATGAATTAACAGAACACAGAGCAGTTTCTCAGAAAGCTTCTTTCCAGTTTTGAACGGAAGGTATTTCCTTTTTCACCATAGCCCTCTATGGGCTTCCAAATATCCCTTTGCCAATTCCCCAAGAACAGCCTTAGCGAAAGGCTTCTTGAAGGGAAAGATGTAACTCTGTGAGATGAATTAACAGAACACAGAGCAGTTTCTCAGAAAGCATCTTTCCACTTTTGAACGGAAGATATTTCCTTTTTCACCATAGCCCTCTAAGGGCTTCCAAATATCCCTTTGCCAGTTCCACAAAACAGCCTTAGCGAAAGGCTTCTTGAAGGGAAAGATGTAACTCTGTGAGATGAATTAACAGAACACAGAGCAGTTTCTCAGAAAGCTTCTTTCCAGTTTTGAACGGAAGATATTTCCTTTTTCACCATAGCCCTATATGGGCTTCCAAATATCCCTTTGCCAATTCCACAAGAACAGCCTTAGCGAAAGGCTTCTTGAAGGGAAAGATGTAACTCTGTGAGATGAATTAACAGAACACAGAGCAGTTTCTCAGAAAGCTTCTTTCCAGTTTTGAACGGAAGATATTTCCTTTTTCACCATAGCCCTCTATGGGCTTCCAAATATCCCTTTGCCAATTCCACAAGAACAGCCTTAGCGAAAGGCTTCTTGAAGGGAAAGATGTAACTCTGTGAGATGAATTAACAGAACACAGAGCAGTTTCTCAGAAAGCTTCTTTCCAGTTTTGAACGGAAGATATTTCCTTTTTCACCATAGCCCTCTATGGGCTTCCAAATATCCCTTTACCAATTCCACAAGAACAGCCTTAGCGAAAGGCTTCTTGAAGGGAAAGATGTAACTCTGTGAGATGAATTAACAGAACGCAGAGCAGTTTCTCAGAAAGCTTCTTTCCAGTTTTGAACGGAAGATATTTCCTTTTTCACCATAGCCCTCTATGGGCTTCCAAATATCCCTTTGCCAATTCCACAATAACAGCCTTAGCGAAAGGCTTCTTGAAGGGAAAGATGTAACTCTGTGAGATGAATTAACAGAACACAGAGCAGTTTCTCAGAAAGCTTCTTTCCAGTTTTGAACGGAAGATATTTCCTTTTTCACCATAGCCCTCTATGGGCTTCCAAATATCCCTTTGACAATTCCACAAGAACAGCCTTAGCGAAAGGCTTCTTGAAGGGAAAGATGTAACTCTGTGAGATGAATTAACAGAACACAGAGCAGTTTCTCAGAAAGCTTCTTTCCAGTTTTGAACGGAAGGTATTTCCTTTTTCACCATAGCCCTCTATGGGCTTCCAAATATCCCTTTGCCAATTCCCGAAGAACAGCCTTAGCGAAAGGCTTCTTGAAGGGAAAGATGTAACTCTGTGAGATGAATTAACAGAACACAGAGCAGTTTCTCAGAAAGCTTCTTTCCAGTTTTGAACGGAAGATATTTCCTTTTTCACCATAGCCCTCTATGGGCATCCAAATATCCCTTTGCCAATTCCACAAGAACAGCCTTAGCGAAAGGCTTCTTGAAGGGAAAGATGTAACTCTGTGAGATGAATTAACAGAACACAGAGCAGTTTCTCAGAAACCTTCTTTCCAGTTTTGAACGGAAGATATTTCATTTTTCACCATAGCCCTCTATGGGCTTCCAAATATCCCTTTGCCAATTCCACAAGAACAGCCTTAGCGAAAGGCTTCTTGAAGGGAAAGATGTAACTCTGTGAGATGAATTAACAGAACACAGAGCAGTTTCTCAGAAAGCTTCTTTCCAGTTTTGAACGGAAGATATTTCCTTTTTCACCATAGGCCTCTATGGGCTTCCAAATATCCCTTTGCCAATTCCACAAGAACAGCCTTAGCGAAAATCTTCTTGAAGGGAAAGATGTAACTCTGTGAGATGAATTAACAGAACACAGAGCAGTTTCTCAGAAAGCTTCTTTCCAGTTTTGAACGGAAGGTATTTCCTTTTTCACCATAGCCCTCTAAGGGCTTCCAAATATCCCTTTGCCAATTCCCCAAGAACAGCCTTAGCGAAAGGCTTCTTGAAGGGAAAGATGTAACTCTGTGAGATGAATTAACAGAACACAGAGCAGTTTCTCAGAAAGCTTCTTTCCAGTTTTGAACGGAAGATATTTCCTTTTTCATCATAGCCCTCTATGGGCTTCCAAATATCCCTTTGCCAATACGACAAGAACAGCCTTAGCGAAAGGTTTCTTGAAGAGAAAGATGTAACTCTGTGAGATGAATTAACAGAACACAGAGCAGTTTCTCAGAAAGCTTCTTTCCAGTTTTGAACGGAAGATATTTCCTTTTTCACCATAGCCCTCTATGGGCTTCCAAATATCCCTTTGCCAATTCCAGAAGAACAGCTTTAGCGAAAGGCTTCTTGAAGGGAAAGATGTAACTCTGTGAGATGAATTAACAGAACACAGAGCAGTTTCTCAGAAAGCTTCTTTCCAGTTTTGAACGGAAGATATTTCCTTCTTCTCCATAGCCCTCTATGGGCTTCCAAATATCCCTTTGCCAATTCCACAAGAACAGCCTTAGCGAAAGGCTTCATGAAGGGAAAAATGTAACTCTGTGAGATGAATTAACAGAACACAGAGCAGTTTCTCTGAAAGCTTCTTTCCAGTTTTGAACCGAAGATATTTCCTTTTTCACCGTAGCCCTCTATGGGCTTCCAAATATCCCTTTGCCAATTCCCCAAGAACAGCCTTAGCGAAAGGCTTCTTGAAGGGAAAGATGTAACTCGGTGAGATGAATTAACAGAACACAGAGCAGTTTCTCAGAAACCTTCTTTCCAGTTTTGAACGGAAGATATTTCCTTTTTCACCATAGCCCTCTTTGGGCTTCCAAATATCCCTTTGCCAATTCCACAAGAACAGCCTTAGCGAAAGGCTTCTTGAAGGGAAAGATGTAACTCTGTGAGATGAATTAACAGAACACAGAGCAGTTTCTCAGAAAGCTTCTTTCCAGTTTTGAACGGAAGATATTTCCTTTTTCACCATAGCCCTCTATGGGCTTCCAAATATCCCTTTACCAATTCCCCAAGAACAGCCTTAGCGAAAGGCTTCTTGAAGGGAAAGATGTAACTCTGTGAGATGAATTAACAGAACACAGAGCAGTTTCTCAGAAAGCTTCTTTCCAGTTTTGAACGGAAGATATTTCCTTTTTCACCATAGGCCTCTATGGGCTTCCAAATATCCCTTTGCCAATTCCCGAAGAACAGCCTTAGCGAAAGGCTTCTTGAAGGGAAAGATGTAACTCTGTGAGATGAATTAACAGAACACAGAGCAGTTTCTCAGAAAGCTTCTTTCCAGTTTTGAACGGAAGATATTTCCTTTTTCACCATAGGCCTCTATGGGCTTCCAAATATCCCTTTGCCAATTCCACAAGAACAGCCTTAGCGAAAGGCTTCTTGAAGGGAAAGATGTAACTCTGTGAGATGAATTAACAGAACACAGAGCAGTTTCTCAGAAAGCTTCTTTCCAGTTTTGAACGGAAGATATTTCCTTTTTCACCATAGGCCTCTATGGGCTTCCAAATATCCCTTTGCCAATTCCACAAGAACAGCCTTAGCGAAAGGCTTCTTGAAGGGAAAGATGTAACTCTGTGAGATGAATTAACAGAACACAGAGCAGTTTCTCAGAAACCTTCTTTCCAGTTTTGAACGGAAGATATTTCCTTTTTCACCATAGGCCTCTATGGGCTTCCAAATATCCCTTTGCCAATTCCACAAGAAGAGCCTTAGCGAAAGGCTTCTTGAAGGGAAAGATGTAACTCTGTGAGATGAATTAACAGAACACAGAGCAGTTTCTCAGAAAGCTTCTTTCCAGTTTTGAACGGAAGGTAATTCCTTTTTCACCATAGCCCTCTATGGGCTTCCAAATATCCCTTTGCGAATTCCCCAAGAACAGCCTTAGCGAAAGGCTTCTTGAAGGGAAAGATGTAACTCTGTGAGATGAATTAACAGAACACAGAGCAGTTTCTCAGAAACCTTCTTTCCAGTTTTGAACGGAAGATATTTCCTTTTTCACCATAGGCCTCTATGGGCTTCCAAATATCGCTTTGCCAATTCCACAAGAACAGCCTTAGCGAAAGGCTTCTTGAAGGGAAAGATGTAACTCTGTGAGATGAATTAACAGAACACAGAGCAGTTTCTCAGAAAGCTTCTTTCCAGTTTTGAACGGAAGGTAATTCCTTTTTCACAATAGCCCTCTATGGGCTTCCAAATATCCCTTTGCCAATTCCCCAAGAACAGCCTTAGCGAAAGGCTTCTTGAAGGGAAAGATGTAACTCTGTGAGATGAATTAACAGAACACAGAGCAGTTTCTCAGAAAGCTTCTTTCCAGTTTTGAACGGAAGATATTTCCTTTTTCACCATAGGCCTCTATGGGCTTCCAAATATCCCTTTGCCAATTCCACAAGAACAGCCTTAGCGAAAGGCTTCTTGAAGGGAAAGATGTAACTCTGTGAGATGAATTAACAGAACACAGAGCAGTTTCTCAGAAAGCTTCTTTCCAGTTTTGAACCGAAGGTATTTCCTTTTTCACCATATCCCTCTATGGGCTTCCAAATATCCCTTTGCCAATTCCCCAAGAACAGCCTTAGTGAAAGGCTTCTTGAAGGGAAAGATGTAACTCTGTGAGATGAATTAACAGAACACAGAGCAGTTTCTCAGAAAGCTTCTTTCCAGTTTTGAACGGAAGATATTTCCTTTTTCAGCATAGCCCTCTTTGGGCTTCCAAATATCCTTTTGCCAATTCCACAAGAACAGCCTTAGCGAAAGGCTTCTTGAAGGGAAAGATGTAACTCTGTGAGATGAATTAACAGAACACAGAGCAGTTTCTCAGAAAACTTCTTTCCAGTTTTGAACGGAAGATATTTCCTTTTTCACCATAGCCCTCTATGGGCTTCCAAATATCCCTTTACCAATTCCACAAGAACAGCCTTAGCGAAAGGCTTCTTGAAGGGAAAGATGTAACTCTGTGAGATGAATTAACAGAACACAGAGCAGTTTCTCAGAAAGCTTCTTTCCAGTTTTGAACGGAAGATATTTCCTTTTTCACCATAGGCCTCTATGGGCTTCCAAATATCCCTTTGCCAATTCCCGAAGAACAGCCTTAGCGAAAGGCTTCTTGAAGGGAAAGATGTAACTCTGTGAGATGAATTAACAGAACACAGAGCAGTTTCTCAGAAAGCTTCTTTCCAGTTTTGAACGGAAGATATTTCCTTTTTCACCATAGGCCTCTATGGGCTTCCAAATATCCCTTTGCCAATTCCACAAGAACAGCCTTAGCGAAAGGCTTCTTGAAGGGAAAGATGTAACTCTGTGAGATGAATTAACAGAACACAGAGCAGTTTCTCAGAAAGCTTCTTTCCAGTTTTGAACGGAAGGTAATTCCTTTTTCACCATAGCCCTCTATGGGCTTCCAAATATCCCTTTGCCAATTCCCCAAGAACAGCCTTAGCGAAAGGCTTCTTGAAGGGAAAGATGTAACTCTGTGAGATGAATTAACAGAACACAGAGCAGTTTCTCAGAAAGCTTCTTTCCAGTTTTGAACGGAAGATATTTCCTTTTTCACCATAGCCCTCTATGGGCTTCCAAATATCCCTTTGCCAATTCCACAAGAACAGCCTTAGCGAAAGGTTTCTTGAAGGGAAAGATGTAACTCTGTGAGATGAATTAACAGAACACAGAGCAGTTTCTCAGAAAGCTTCTTTCCAGTTTTGAACGGAAGGTATTTCCTTTTTCACCGTAGCCCTCTAAGGGCTTCCAAATATCCCTTTGCCAATTCCCCAAGAACAGCCTTAGCGAAAGGCTTCTTGAAGGGAAAGATGTAACTCTGTGAGATGAATTAACAGAACACAGAGCAGTTTCTCAGAAAGCTTCTTTCCGGTTTTGAACGGAAGATATTTCCTTTTTCACCATAGCCCTCTATGGGCTTCCAAATATCCCTTTGCCAATACCACAAGAACAGCCTTAGCGAAAGGTTTCTTGAAGAGAAAGATGTAACTCTGTGAGATGAATTAACAGAACACAGAGCAGTTTCTCAGAAAGCTTCTTTCCAGTTTTGAACCGAAGATATTTCCTTTTTCACCGTAGCCCTCTATGGGCTTCCAAATATCCCTTTGCCAATTCCACAATAACAGCCTTAGCGAAAGGCTTCTTGAAGGGAAAGATGTAACTCGGTGAGATGAATTAACAGAACACAGAGCAGTTTCTCAGAAAGCTTCTTTCCAGTTTTGAACGGAAGATATTTCCTTTTTCACCATAGCCCTCTATGGGCTTCCAAATATCCCTTTGCCAATTCCACAAGAACATCCTTAGCGAAAGGCTTCTTGAAGGGAAAGATGTAAATCTGTGAGATGAATTAACAGAACACAGAGCAGTTTCTCAGAAAGCTTCTTTCCAGTTTTGAACGGAAGATATTTCCTTTTTCACCATAGCCCTCTTTGGGCTTCCAAATATCCCTTTGCCAATTCCACAAGAACAGCCTTAGCGAAAGGCTTCTTGAAGGGAAAGATGTAACTCTGTGAGATGAATTAACAGAACACAGAGCAGTTTCTCAGAAAGCTTCTTTCCAGTTTTGAACGGAAGATATTTCCTTTTTCACCATAGCCCTCTATGGGCTTCCAAATATCCCTTTACCAATTCCACAAGAACAGCCTTAGCGAAAGGCTTCTTGAAGGGAAAGATGTAACTCTGTGAGATGAATTAACAGAACACAGAGCAGTTTCTCAGAAAGCTTCTTTCCAGTTTTGAACGGAAGATATTTCCTTTTTCACCATAGGCCTCTATGGGCTTCCAAATATCCCTTTGCCAATTCCACAAGAACAGCCTTAGCGAAAGGCTTCTTGAAGGGAAAGATGTAACTCTGTGAGATGAATTAACAGAACACAGAGCAGTTTCTCAGAAAGCTTCTTTCCAGTTTTGAACGGAAGATATTTCCTTTTTCACCATAGGCCTCTATGGGCTTCCAAATATCCCTTTGCCAATTCCACAAGAACAGCCTTAGCGAAAGGCTTCTTGAGGGGAAAGATGTAACTCTGTGAGATGAATTAAAAGAACACAGAGCAGTTTCTCAGAAACCTTCTTTCCAGTTTTGAACGGAAGATATTTCCTTTTTCACCATAGCCCTCTATGGGCATCCAAATATCCCTTTGCCAATTCCACAAGAACAGCCTTAGCGAAAGGCTTCTTGAGGGGAAAGATGTAACTCTGTGAGATGAATTAAAAGAACACAGAGCAGTTTCTCAGAAACCTTCTTTCCAGTTTTGAACGGAAGATATTTCCTTTTTCACCATAGCCCTCTATGGGCTTCCAAATATCCCTTTGCCAATTCCACAAGAACAGCCTTAGCGAAAGGCTTCTTGAAGGGAAAGATGTAACTCTGTGAGATGAATTAACAGAACACAGAGCAGTTTCTCAGAAAGCTTCTTTCCAGTTTTGAACGGATGATATTTCCTTTTTCACCATAGGCCTCTATGGGCTTCCAAATATCCCTTTGCCAATTCCACAAGAACAGCCTTAGCGAAAGGCTTCATGAAGGGAAAGATGTAACTCTGTGAGATGAATTAACAGAACACAGAGCAGTTTCTCAGAAAGCTTCTTTCCAGTTTTGAACGGAAGGTATTTCCTTTTTCACCATAGCCCTCTAAGGGCTTCCAAATATCCCTTTGCCAATTCCCCAAGAACAGCCTTAGCGAAAGGCTTCTTGAAGGGAAAGATGTAACTCTGTGAGATGAATTAACAGAACACAGAGCAGTTTCTCAAAAAGCTTCTTTCCAGTTTTGAACGGAAGATATTTCCTTTTTCACCATAGCCCTCTATGGGCTTCCAAATATCCCTTTGCCAATACCACAAGAACAGCCTTAGCGAAAGGTTTCTTGAAGAGAAAGATGTAACTCTGTGAGATGAATTAACAGAACACAGAGCAGTTTCTCAGAAAGCTTCTTTCCAGTTTTGAACGGAAGATATTTCCTTTTTCACCATAGCCCTGTATGGGCTTCCAAATATCCCTTTGCCAATTCCAGAAGAACAGCTTTAGCGAAAGGCTTCTTGAAGGGAAAGATGTAACTCTGTGAGATGAATTTACAGAACACAGAGCAGTTTCTCAGAAAGCTTCTTTCCAGTTTTGAACGGAAGATATTTCCTTCTTCTCCATAGCCCTCTATGGGCTTCCAAATATCCCTTTGCCAATTCCACAAGAACAGCCTTAGCGAAAGGCTTCTTGAAGGGAAAGATGTAACTCTGTGAGATGAATTAACAGAACACAGAGCAGTTTCTCAGAAAGCTTCTTTCCAGTTTTGAACGGAAGATATTTCCTTTTTCACCTTAGCCCTCTATGGGCTTCCAAATATCCCTTTGCCAATTCCACAAGAACAGCCTTAGCGAAAGGCTTCTTGAAGGGAAAGATGTAACTCTGTGAGATGAATTAACAGAACACAGAGCAGTTCTCAGAAAGCTTCTTTCCAGTTTTGAACGGAAGATATTTCCTTTTTCACCATAGTCCTCTATGGGCTTCCAAATATCCCTTTGCCAATTCCACAAGAACAGCCTTAGGGAAAGGCTTCTTGAAGGGAAAGATGTAACTCTGTGAGATGAATTAACAGAACACAGAGCAGTTTCTCAGAAAGCTTCTTTCCAGTTTTGAAAGGAAGCTATTTCCTTTTTCACCATAGCCCTCTATGGGCTTCCAAATATCCCTTTGCCAATTCCACAAGAACAGCCTTAGCGAAAGGCTTCTTGAAGGGAAAGATGTAACTCTGTGAGATGAATTAACAGAACACAGAGCAGTTTCTCAGAAAGCTTCTTTCCAGTTTAGAACGGAAGATATTTCCTTTTTCTCCATAGCCCTCTATGGGCTTCAAAAATATCCCTTTGCCAATTCCACAAGAACAGCCTTAGCGAAAGGCTTCTTGAAGGGAAAGATGTAACTCTGTGAGATGAATTAACAGAACACAGAGCAGTTTCTCAGAAAGTTTCTTTCCAGTTTTGAACGGAAGATATTTCCTTTTTCACCATAGCCCTCTTTGGGCTTCCAAATATTCCTTTGCCAATTCCACAAGAACAGCCTTAGCGAAAGGCTTCTTGAAGGGAAAGATGTAACTCTGTGAGATGAATTAACAGAACACAGAGCAGTTTCTCAGAAACCTTCTTTCCAGTTTTGCACAGAAGATATTTCCTTTTTCACCATAGCCCTCTATGGGCTTCCAAATATCCCTTTGCCAATTCCACAAGAACAGCCTTAGCGAAAGGCTTCTTGAAGGGAAAGATATAACTCCGTGAGATGAATTAACAGAACACAGAGCAGTTTCTCAGAAACCTTCTTTCCAGTTTTGAACGGAAGATATTTCCTTTTTCACCATAGGCCTCTATGGGCTTCCAAATATCCCTTTGCCAATTCCACAAGAACAGCCTTAGCGAAAGGCTTCTTGAAGGGAAAGATGTAACTCTGTGAGATGAATTAACAGAACACAGAGCAGTTTCTCAGAAAGCTTCTTTCCAGTTTTGAACGGAAGATATTTCCTTTTTCACCATAGCCCTCTATGGGCTTCCAAATATCCCTTTGCCAATACCACAAGAACAGCCTTAGCGAAAGGTTTCTTGAAGAGAAAGATGTAACTCTGTGAGATGAATTAACAGAACACAGAGCAGTTTCTCAGAAAGCTTCTTTCCAGTTTTGAACCGAAGATATTTCCTTTTTCACCGTAGCCCTCTATGGGCTTCCAAATATCCCTTTGCCAATTCCACAATAACAGCCTTAGCGAAAGGCTTCTTGAAGGTAAAGATGTAACTCGGTGAGATGAATTAACAGAACACAGAGCAGTTTCTCAGAAAGCTTCTTTCCAGTTTTGAACGGAAGATATTTCCTTTTTCACCATAGCCCTCTATGGGCTTCCAAATATCCCTTTGCCAATTCCACAAGAACAGCCTTAGCGAAAGGCTTCTTGAAGGGAAAGATGTAAATCTGTGAGATGAATTAACAGAACACAGAGCAGTTTCTCAGAAAGCTTCTTTCCAGTTTTGAACGGAAGATATTTCCTTTTTCACCATAGCCCTCTTTGGGCTTCCAAATATCCCTTTGCCAATTCCACAAGAACAGCCTTAGCGAAAGGCTTCTTGAAGGGAAAGATGTAACTCTGTGAGATGAATTAACAGAACACAGAGCAGTTTCTCAGAAAGCTTCTTTCCAGTTTTGAACGGAAGATATTTCCTTTTTCACCATAGCCCTCTATGGGCTTCCAAATATCCCTTTGCCAATTCCACAAGAACAGCCTTAGCGAAAGGCTTCTTGAAGGGAAAGATGTAACTCTGTGAGATGAATTAACAGAACACAGAGCAGTTTCTCAGAAAGCTTCTTTCCAGTTTTGAACGGAAGATATTTCCTTTTTCACCATAGGCCTCTATGGGCTTCCAAATATCCCTTTGCCAATTCCACAAGAACAGCCTTAGCGAAAGGCTTCTTGAAGGGAAAGATGTAACTCTGTGAGATGAATTAACAGAACACAGAGCAGTTTCTCAGAAAGCTTCTTTCCAGTTTTGAACGGAAGATATTTCCTTTTTCACCATAGGCCTCTATGGGCTTCCAAATATCCCTTTGCCAATTCCACAAGAACAGCCTTAGCGAAAGGCTTCTTGAGGGGAAAGATGTAACTCTGTGAGATGAATTAAAAGAACACAGAGCAGTTTCTCAGAAACCTTCTTTCCAGTTTTGAACGGAAGATATTTCCTTTTTCACCATAGCCCTCTATGGGCATCCAAATATCCCTTTGCCAATTCCACAAGAACAGCCTTAGCGAAAGGCTTCTTGAGGGGAAAGATGTAACTCTGTGAGATGAATTAAAAGAACACAGAGCAGTTTCTCAGAAACCTTCTTTCCAGTTTTGAACGGAAGATATTTCCTTTTTCACCATAGCCCTCTATGGGCTTCCAAATATCCCTTTGCCAATTCCACAAGAACAGCCTTAGCGAAAGGCTTCTTGAAGGGAAAGATGTAACTCTGTGAGATGAATTAACAGAACACAGAGCAGTTTCTCAGAAAGCTTCTTTCCAGTTTTGAACGGATGATATTTCCTTTTTCACCATAGGCCTCTATGGGCTTCCAAATATCCCTTTGCCAATTCCACAAGAACAGCCTTAGCGAAAGGCTTCATGAAGGGAAAGATGTAACTCTGTGAGATGAATTAACAGAACACAGAGCAGTTTCTCAGAAAGCTTCTTTCCAGTTTTGAACGGAAGGTATTTCCTTTTTCACCATAGCCCTCTAAGGGCTTCCAAATATCCCTTTGCCAATTCCCCAAGAACAGCCTTAGCGAAAGGCTTCTTGAAGGGAAAGATGTAACTCTGTGAGATGAATTAACAGAACACAGAGCAGTTTCTCAAAAAGCTTCTTTCCAGTTTTGAACGGAAGATATTTCCTTTTTCACCATAGCCCTCTATGGGCTTCCAAATATCCCTTTGCCAATACCACAAGAACAGCCTTAGCGAAAGGTTTCTTGAAGAGAAAGATGTAACTCTGTGAGATGAATTAACAGAACACAGAGCAGTTTCTCAGAAAGCTTCTTTCCAGTTTTGAACGGAAGATATTTCCTTTTTCACCATAGCCCTCTATGGGCTTCCAAATATCCCTTTGCCAATTCCAGAAGAACAGCTTTAGCGAAAGGCTTCTTGAAGGGAAAGATGTAACTCTGTGAGATGAATTTACAGAACACAGAGCAGTTTCTCAGAAAGCTTCTTTCCAGTTTTGAACGGAAGATATTTCCTTCTCCTCCATAGCCCTATATGGGCTTCCAAATATCCCTTTGCCAATTCCACAAGAACAGCCTTAGCGAAAGGCTTCTTGAAGGGAAAGATGTAACTCTGTGAGATGAATTAACAGAACACAGAGCAGTTTCTCAGAAAGCTTCTTTCCAGTTTTGAACGGAAGATATTTCCTTTTTCACCTTAGCCCTCTATGGGCTTCCAAATATCCCTTTGCCAATTCCACAAGAACAGCCTTAGCGAAAGGCTTCTTGAAGGGAAAGATGTAACTCTGTGAGATGAATTAACAGAACACAGAGCAGTTCTCAGAAAGCTTCTTTCCAGTTTTGAACGGAAGATATTTCCTTTTTCACCATAGTCCTCTATGGGCTTCCAAATATCCCTTTGCCAATTCCACAAGAACAGCCTTAGCGAAAGGCTTCTTGAAGGGAAAGATGTAACTCTGTGAGATGAATTAACAGAACACAGAGCAGTTTCTCAGAAAGCTTCTTTCCAGTTTTGAAAGGAAGCTATTTCCTTTTTCACCATAGCCCTCTATGGGCTTCCAAATATCCCTTTGCCAATTCCACAAGAACAGCCTTAGCGAAAGGCTTCTTGAAGGGAAAGATGTAACTCTGTGAGATGAATTAACAGAACACAGAGCAGTTTCTCAGAAAGCTTCTTTCCAGTTTAGAACGGAAGATATTTCCTTTTTCTCCATAGCCCTCTATGGGCTTCCAAATATCCCTTTGCCAATTCCACAAGAACAGCCTTAGCGAAAGGCTTCTTGAAGGGAAAGATGTAACTCTGTGAGATGAATTAACAGAACACAGAGCAGTTTCTCAGAAATCTTCTTTCCAGTTTTGAACGGAAGATATTTCCTTTTTCACCATAGCCCTCTTTGGGCTTCCAAATATTCCTTTGCCAATTCCACAAGAACAGCCTTAGCGAAAGGCTTCTTGAAGGGAAAGATGTAACTCTGTGAGATGAATTAACAGAACACAGAGCAGTTTCTCAGAAACCTTCTTTCCAGTTTTGCACGGAAGATATTTCCTTTTTCACCATAGCCCTCTATGGGCTTCCAAATATCCCTTTGCCAATTCCACAAGAACAGCCTTAGCGAAAGGCTTCTTGAAGGGAAAGATATAACTCCGTGAGATGAATTAACAGAACACAGAGCAGTTTCTCAGAAACCTTCTTTCCAGTTTTGAACGGAAGATATTTCCTTTTTCACCATAGGCCTCTATGGGCTTCCAAATATCCCTTTGCCAATTCCACAAGAACAGCCTTAGCGAAAGGCTTCTTGAAGGGAAAGATGTAACTCTGTGAGATGAATTAACAGAACACAGAGCAGTTTCTCAGAAAGCTTCTTTCCAGTTTTGAACCGAAGGTATTTCCTTTTTCACCATAGCCCTCTATGGGCTTCCAAATATCCCTTTGCCAAATCCACAAGAACAGCCTTAGTGAAAGGCTTCTTGAAGGGAAAGATGTAACTCTGTGAGATGAATTAACAGAACACAGAGCAGTTTCTCAGAAAGCTTCTTTCCAGTTTTGAACGGAAGATATTTCCTTTTTCACCATAGCCCTCTATGGGCTTCCAAATATCCCTTTGCCAATTCCACAAGAACAGCCTTAGCGAAAGGCTTCTTGAAGGGAAAGATGTAACTCTGTGAGATGAATTAACAGAACACAGAGCAGTTTCTCAGAAAGCTTCTTTCCAGTTTTGAACGGAAGATATTTCCTTTTTCACCATAGGCCTCTTTGGGCTTCCAAATATCCCTTTGCCAATTCCACAAGAACAGCCTTAGCGAAAGGCTTCTTGAAGGGAAAGATGTAACTCTGTGAGATGAATTAACAGAACACAGAGCAGTTTCTCAGAAAGCTTCTTTCCAGTTTTGAACGGAAGATATTTCCTTTTTCACCGTAGCCCTCTATGGGCTTCCAAATATCCCTTTGCCAATTCCACTAGAACAGCCTTAGCGAAAGGCTTCTTGAAGGGAAAGATGTAACTCTGTGAGATGAATTAACAGAACACAGAGCAGTTTCTCAGAATCCTTCTTTCCAGTTTTGAACGGAAGATATTTCCTTTTTCACCATAGGCCTCTATGGGCTTCCAAATATCCCTTTTCCAATTCCACAAGAACAGCCTTAGCGAAAGGCTTCTTGAAGGGAAAGATGTAACTCTGTGAGATGAATTAACAGAACACAGAGCAGTTTCTCAGAAAGCTTCTTTCCAGTTTTGAACGGAAGGTATTTCCTTTTTCACCATAGCCCTCTATGGGCTTCCAAATATCCCTTTGCCAAATCCGCAAGAACAGCCTTAGCGAAAGGCTTCTTGAAGGGAAAGATGTAACTCTGTGAGATGAATTAACAGAACACAGAGCAGTTTCTCAGAAAGCTTCTTTCCAGTTTTGAACGGAAGATATTTCCTTTTTCACCATAGCCCTCTATGGGCTTCCAAATATCCCTTTGCCAATTCCACAAGAACAGCCTTAGCGAAAGGCTTCTTGAAGGGAAAGATGTAACTCTGTGAGATGAATTAACAGAACACAGAGCAGTTTCTCAGAAAGCTTCTTTCCAGTTTTGAACGGAAGATATTTCCTTTTTCACCCTAGGCCTCTATGGGCTTCCAAATATCCCTTTGCCAATTCCACAAGAACAGCCTTAGCGAAAGGCTTCTTGAAGGGAAAGATGTAACTCTGTGAGATGAATTAACAGAACACAGAGCAGTTTCTCAGAAAGCTTCTTTCCAGTTTTGAACGGAAGGTATTTCCTTTTTCACCATAGCCCTCTATGGGCTTCCAAATATCCCTTTGCCAATTCCCCAAGAACAGCCTTAGCGAAAGGCTTCTTGAAGGGAAAGATGTAACTCTGTGAGATGAATTAACAGAACACAGAGCAGTTTCTCAGAAAGCATCTTTCCACTTTTGAACGGAAGATATTTCCTTTTTCACCATAGCCCTCTAAGGGCTTCCAAATATCCCTTTGCCAGTTAAACAAAACAGCCTTAGCGAAAGGCTTCTTGAAGGGAAAGATGTAACTCTGTGAGATGAATTAACAGAACACAGAGCAGTTTCTCAGAAAGCTTCTTTCCAGTTTTGAACGGAAGATATTTCCTTTTTCACCATAGCCCTCTATGGGCTTCCAAATATCCCTTTGCCAATTCCACAAGAACAGCCTTAGCGAAAGGCTTCTTGAAGGGAAAGATGTAACTCTGTGAGATGAATTAACAGAACACAGAGCAGTTTCTCTGAAAGCTTCTTTCCAGTTTTGAACGGAAGGTATTTCCTTTTTCACCATAGCCCTCTATGGGCTTCCAAATATCCCTTTGCCAAATCCGCAAGAACAGCCTTAGCGAAAGGCTTCTTGAAGGGAAAGATGTAACTCTGTGAGATGAATTAACAGAACACAGAGCAGTTTCTCAGAAAGCTTCTTTCCAGTTTTGAACGGAAGATATTTCCTTTTTCACCATAGCCCTCTATGGGCTTCCAAATATCCCTTTGCCAATTCCACAAGAACAGCCTTAGCGAAAGGCTTCTTGAAGGGAAAGATGTAACTCTGTGAGATGAATTAACAGAACACAGAGCAGTTTCTCAGAAAGCTTCTTTCCAGTTTTGAACGGAAGATATTTCCTTTTTCACCCTAGGCCTCTATGGGCTTCCAAATATCCCTTTGCCAATTCCACAAGAACAGCCTTAGCGAAAGGCTTCTTGAAGGGAAAGATGTAACTCTGTGAGATGAATTAACAGAACACAGAGCAGTTTCTCAGAAAGCTTCTTTCCAGTTTTGAACGGAAGGTATTTCCTTTTTCACCATAGCCCTCTATGGGCTTCCAAATATCCCTTTGCCAATTCCCCAAGAACAGCCTTAGCGAAAGGCTTCTTGAAGGGAAAGATGTAACTCTGTGAGATGAATTAACAGAACACAGAGCAGTTTCTCAGAAAGCATCTTTCCACTTTTGAACGGAAGATATTTCCTTTTTCACCATAGCCCTCTAAGGGCTTCCAAATATCCCTTTGCCAGTTCCACAAAACAGCCTTAGCGAAAGGCTTCTTGAAGGGAAAGATGTAACTCTGTGAGATGAATTAACAGAACACAGAGCAGTTTCTCAGAAAGCTTCTTTCCAGTTTTGAACGGAAGATATTTCCTTTTTCACCATAGCCCTATATGGGCTTCCAAATATCCCTTTGCCAATTCCACAAGAACAGCCTTAGCGAAAGGCTTCTTGAAGGGAAAGATGTAACTCTGTGAGATGAATTAACAGAACACAGAGCAGTTTCTCAGAAAGCTTCTTTCCAGTTTTGAACGGAAGATATTTCCTTTTTCACCATAGCCCTCTATGGGCTTCCAAATATCCCTTTGCCAATTCCACAAGAACAGCCTTAGCGAAAGGCTTCTTGAAGGGAAAGATGTAACTCTGTGAGATGAATTAACAGAACACAGAGCAGTTTCTCAGAAAGCTTCTTTCCAGTTTTGAACGGAAGATATTTCCTTTTTCACCATAGCCCTCTATGGGCTTCCAAATATCCCTTTACCAATTCCACAAGAACAGCCTTAGCGAAAGGCTTCTTGAAGGGAAAGATGTAACTCTGTGAGATGAATTAACAGAACGCAGAGCAGTTTCTCAGAAAGCTTCTTTCCAGTTTTGAACGGAAGATATTTCCTTTTTCACCATAGCCCTCTATGGGCTTCCAAATATCCCTTTGCCAATTCCACAATAACAGCCTTAGCGAAAGGCTTCTTGAAGGGAAAGATGTAACTCTGTGAGATGAATTAACAGAACACAGAGCAGTTTCTCAGAAAGCTTCTTTCCAGTTTTGAACGGAAGATATTTCCTTTTTCACCATAGCCCTCTATGGGCTTCCAAATATCCCTTTGACAATTCCACAAGAACAGCCTTAGCGAAAGGCTTCTTGAAGGGAAAGATGTAACTCTGTGAGATGAATTAACAGAACACAGAGCAGTTTCTCAGAAAGCTTCTTTCCAGTTTTGAACGGAAGGTATTTCCTTTTTCACCATAGCCCTCTATGGGCTTCCAAATATCCCTTTGCCAATTCCCGAAGAACAGCCTTAGCGAAAGGCTTCTTGAAGGGAAAGATGTAACTCTGTGAGATGAATTAACAGAACACAGAGCAGTTTCTCAGAAAGCTTCTTTCCAGTTTTGAACGGAAGATATTTCCTTTTTCACCATAGCCCTCTATGGGCATCCAAATATCCCTTTGCCAATTCCACAAGAACAGCCTTAGCGAAAGGCTTCTTGAAGGGAAAGATGTAACTCTGTGAGATGAATTAACAGAACACAGAGCAGTTTCTCAGAAACCTTCTTTCCAGTTTTGAACGGAAGATATTTCATTTTTCACCATAGCCCTCTATGGGCTTCCAAATATCCCTTTGCCAATTCCACAAGAACAGCCTTAGCGAAAGGCTTCTTGAAGGGAAAGATGTAACTCTGTGAGATGAATTAACAGAACACAGAGCAGTTTCTCAGAAAGCTTCTTTCCAGTTTTGAACGGAAGATATTTCCTTTTTCACCATAGGCCTCTATGGGCTTCCAAATATCCCTTTGCCAATTCCACAAGAACAGCCTTAGCGAAAATCTTCTTGAAGGGAAAGATGTAACTCTGTGAGATGAATTAACAGAACACAGAGCAGTTTCTCAGAAAGCTTCTTTCCAGTTTTGAACGGAAGGTATTTCCTTTTTCACCATAGCCCTCTAAGGGCTTCCAAATATCCCTTTGCCAATTCCCCAAGAACAGCCTTAGCGAAAGGCTTCTTGAAGGGAAAGATGTAACTCTGTGAGATGAATTAACAGAACACAGAGCAGTTTCTCAGAAAGCTTCTTTCCAGTTTTGAACGGAAGATATTTCCTTTTTCATCATAGCCCTCTATGGGCTTCCAAATATCCCTTTGCCAATACGACAAGAACAGCCTTAGCGAAAGGTTTCTTGAAGAGAAAGATGTAACTCTGTGAGATGAATTAACAGAACACAGAGCAGTTTCTCAGAAAGCTTCTTTCCAGTTTTGAACGGAAGATATTTCCTTTTTCACCATAGCCCTCTATGGGCTTCCAAATATCCCTTTGCCAATTCCAGAAGAACAGCTTTAGCGAAAGGCTTCTTGAAGGGAAAGATGTAACTCTGTGAGATGAATTAACAGAACACAGAGCAGTTTCTCAGAAAGCTTCTTTCCAGTTTTGAACGGAAGATATTTCCTTCTTCTCCATAGCCCTCTATGGGCTTCCAAATATCCCTTTGCCAATTCCACAAGAACAGCCTTAGCGAAAGGCTTCATGAAGGGAAAAATGTAACTCTGTGAGATGAATTAACAGAACACAGAGCAGTTTCTCTGAAAGCTTCTTTCCAGTTTTGAACCGAAGATATTTCCTTTTTCACCGTAGCCCTCTATGGGCTTCCAAATATCCCTTTGCCAATTCCCCAAGAACAGCCTTAGCGAAAGGCTTCTTGAAGGGAAAGATGTAACTCGGTGAGATGAATTAACAGAACACAGAGCAGTTTCTCAGAAACCTTCTTTCCAGTTTTGAACGGAAGATATTTCCTTTTTCACCATAGCCCTCTTTGGGCTTCCAAATATCCCTTTGCCAATTCCACAAGAACAGCCTTAGCGAAAGGCTTCTTGAAGGGAAAGATGTAACTCTGTGAGATGAATTAACAGAACACAGAGCAGTTTCTCAGAAAGCTTCTTTCCAGTTTTGAACGGAAGATATTTCCTTTTTCACCATAGCCCTCTATGGGCTTCCAAATATCCCTTTACCAATTCCCCAAGAACAGCCTTAGCGAAAGGCTTCTTGAAGGGAAAGATGTAACTCTGTGAGATGAATTAACAGAACACAGAGCAGTTTCTCAGAAAGCTTCTTTCCAGTTTTGAACGGAAGATATTTCCTTTTTCACCATAGCCCTCTATGGGCTTCCAAATATCCCTTTGCCAATTCCACAAGAACAGCCTTAGCGAAAGGCTTCTTGAAGGGAAAGATGTAACTCTGTGAGACGAATTAACAGAACACAGAGCAGTTTCTCAGACACCTTCTTTCCAGTTTTGAACGGAAGATATTTCCTTTTTCACCATAGCCCTCTATGGGCTTCCAAATATCCCTTTGCCAATTCCACAAGAACAGCCTTAGCGAAAGGCTTCTTGAAGGGAAAGATGTAACTCTGTGAGATGAATTAACAGAACACAGAGCAGTTTCTCAGAAAGCTTCTTTCCAGTTTTGAACGGAAGATATTTCCTTTTTCACCATAGGCCTCTATGGGCTTCCAAATATCCCTTTGCCAATTCCACAAGAACAGCCTTAGCGAAAGGCTTCATGAAGGGAAAGATGTAACTCTGTGAGATGAATTAACAGAACACAGAGCAGTTTCTCAGAAAGCTTCTTTCCAGTTTTGAACGGAAGGTATTTCCTTTTTCACCATAGCCCTCTAAGGGCTTCCAAATATCCCTTTGCGAATTCCCCAAGAACAGCCTTAGCGAAAGGCTTCTTGAAGGGAAAGATGTAACTCTGTGAGATGAATTAACAGAACACAGAGCAGTTTCTCAGAAAGCTTCTTTCCAGTTTTGAACGGAAGATATTTCCTTTTTCACCATAGCCCTCTATGGGCTTCCAAATATCCCTTTGCCAATACCACAAGAACAGCCTTAGCGAAAGGTTTCTTGAAGAGAAAGATGTAACTCTGTGAGAGGAATTAACAGAACACAGAGCAGTTTCTCAGAAAGCTTCTTTCCAGTTTTGAACGGAAGATATTTCCTTTTTCACCATAGGCCTCTATGGGCTTCCAAATATCCCTTTGCCAATTCCACAAGAACAGCCTTAGCGAAAGGCTTCATGAAGGGAAAGATGTAACTCTGTGAGATGAATTAACAGAACACAGAGCAGTTTCTCAGAAAGCTTCTTTCCAGTTTTGAACGGAAGGTATTTCCTTTTTCACCATAGCCCTCTAAGGGCTTCCAAATATCCCTTTGCCAATTCCCCAAGAACAGCCTTAGCGAAAGGCTTCTTGAAGGGAAAGATGTAACTCTGTGAGATGAATTAACAGAACACAGAGCAGTTTCTCAGAAAGCTTCTTTCCAGTTTTGAACGGAAGATATTTCCTTTTTCACCATAGCCCTCTATGGGCTTCCAAATATCCCTTTGCCAATACCACAAGAACAGCCTTAGCGAAAGGTTTCTTGAAGAGAAAGATGTAACTCTGTGAGATGAATTAACAGAACACAGAGCAGTTTCTCAGAAAGCTTCTTTCCAGTTTTGAACGGAAGATATTTCCTTTATCACCATAGCCCTCTATGGGCTTCCAAATATCCCTTTGCCAATTCCACAAGAACAGCCTTAGCGAAAGGCTTCTTGAAGGGAAAGATGTAACTCTGTGAGATGAATTAACAGAACACAGAGCAGTTTCTCAGAAAGCTTCTTTCCAGTTTTGAACGGAAGATATTTCCTTTTTCACCATAGCCCTCTTTGGGCTTCCAAATATTCCTTTGCCAATTCCACAAGAACAGCCTTAGCGAAAGGCTTCTTGAAGGGAAAGATGTAACTCTGTGAGATGAATTAACAGAACACAGAGCAGTTTCTCAGAAAGCTTCTTTCCAGTTTTGAACGGAAGATATTTCCTTTTTCACCATAGCCCTCTATGGGCTTCCAAATATCCCTTTGCCAATTCCACAAGAACAGCCTTAGCGAAAGGCTTCTTGAAGGGAAAGATGTAACTCTGTGAGATGAATTAACAGAACACAGAGCAGTTTCTCAGAAAGCTTCTTTCCAGTTTTGAACGGAAGATATTTCCTTTTTTACCATAGCCCTCTATGGGCTTCCAAATATCCCTTTGCCAATTACAAAAGAACAGCCTTAGCTAAAGGCTTCTTGAAGGGAAAGATGTAACTCTGTGAGATGAATTAACAGAACACAGAGCAGTTTCTCAGAAAGCTTCTTTCCAGTTTTGAACGGAAGATATTTCCTTTTTCACCATAGCCCTCTATGGGCTTCCAAATATCCCTTTGCCAATTCCACAAGAACAGCCTTAGCGAAAGGCTTCTTGAAGGGAAAGATGTAACTCTGTGAGATGAATTAACAGAACACAGAGCAGTTTCTCAGAAAGCTTCTTTCCAGTTTTGAACGGAAGATATTTCCTTTTTCACCATAGGCCTCTATGGGCTTCCAAATATCCCTTTGCCAATTCCACAAGAACAGCCTTAGGGAAAGGCTTCTTGAAGGAAAAGATGTAACTCTGTGAGATGAATTAACAGAACACAGAGCAGTTTCTCAGAAACCTTCTTTCCAGTTTTGAACGGAAGATATTTCCTTTTTCACCATAGCCCTCTATGGGCTTCCAAATATCCCTTTGCCAATTCCACAAGAACAGCCTTAGCGAAAGGCTTCTTGAAGGGAAAGATATAACTCAGTGAGATGAATTAACAGAACACAGAGCAGTTTCTCAGAAACCTTCTTTCCAGTTTTGAACGGAAGATATTTCCTTTTTCACCATAGGCCTCTATGGGCTTCCAAATATCCCTTTGCCAATTCCACAAGAACAGCCTTAGCGAAAGGCTTCTTGAAGGGAAAGATGTAACTCTGTGAGATGAATTAACAGAACACAGAGCAGTTTCTCAGAAAGCTTCTTTCCAGTTTTGAACCGAAGGTATTTCCTTTTTCACCATAGCCCTCTATGGGCTTCCAAATATCCCTTTGCCAATTCCACAAGAACAGCCTTAGTGAAAGGCTTCTTGAAGGGAAAGATGTAACTCTGTGAGATGAATTAACAGAACACAGAGCAGTTTCTCAGAAAGCTTCTTTCCAGTTTTGAACGAAAGATATTTCCTTTTTCACCATAGCCCTCTATGGGCTTCCAAATATCCCTTTGCCAATTCCACAAGAACAGCCTTAGCGAAAGGCTTCTTGAAGGGAAAGATGTAACTCTGTGAGATGAATTAACAGAACACAGAGCAGTTTCTCAGAAAGCTTCTTTCCAGTTTTGAACGGAAGATATTTCCTTTTTCACCATAGCCCTCTTTGGGCTTTCAAATATTCCTTTGCCAATTCCACAAGAACAGCCTTAGCGAAAGGCTTCTTGAAGGGAAAGATGTAACTCTGTGAGATGAATTAACAGAACACAGAGCAGTTTCTCAGAAAGCTTCTTTCCAGTTTTGAACGGAAGATATTTCCTTTTTCACCATAGCCCTCTATGGGCTTCCAAATATCCCTTTGCCAATTCCCCAAGAACAGCCTTAGCGAAAGGCTTCTTGAAGGGAAAGATGTAACTCTGTGAGATGAATTAACAGAACACAGAGCAGTTTCTCAGAAAGCTTCTTTCCAGTTTTGAACGGAAGATATTTCCTTTTTCACCATAGCCCTCTATGGGCTTCCAAATATCCCTTTGCCAATTCCACAAGAACAGCCTTAGCGAAAGGTTTCTTGAAGGGAAAGATGTAACTCTGTGAGATGAATTAACAGAACACAGAGCAGTTTCTCAGAAAGCTTCTTTCCAGTTTTGAACGGAAGGTATTTCCTTTTTCACCGTAGCCCTCTAAGGGCTTCCAAATATCCCTTTGCCAATTCCACAAGAACAGCCTTAGCGAAAGGCTTCTTGAAGGGAAAGATGTAACTCTGTGAGATGAATTAACAGAACACAGAGCAGTTTCTCAGAAAGCTTCTTTCCAGTTTTGAACGGAAGATATTTCCTTTTTCACCATAGCCCTCTATGGGCTTCCAAATATCCCTTTGCCAATACCACAAGAACAGCCATAGCGAAAGGTTTCTTGAAGAGAAAGATGTAACTCTGTGAGATGAATTAACAGAACACAGAGCAGTTTCTCAGAAAGCTTCTTTCCAGTTTTGAACGGAAGATATTTCCTTTTTCACCATAGCCCTCTATGGGCTTCCAAATATCCCTTTGCCAATTCCACAAGAACAGCCTTAGCGAAAGGCTTCTTGAAGGCAAAGATGTAACTCTGTGAGATGAATTAACAGAACACAGAGCAGTTTCTCAGAAAGCTTCTTTCCAGTTTTGAACGGAAGATATTTCCTTTTTCAGCATAGCCCTCTTTGGGCTTCCAAATATCCCTTTGCCAATTCCACAAGAACAGCCTTAGCGAAAGGCTTCTTGAAGGGAAAGATGTAACTGTGAGATGAATTAACAGAACACAGAGCAGTTTCTCAGAAAGCTTCTTTCCAGTTTTGAACGGAAGATATTTCCTTTTTCACCATAGGCCTCTATGGGCTTCCAAATATCCCTTTGCCAATTCCACAAGAACAGCCTTAGCGAAAGGCTTCTTGAAGGGAAAGATGTAACTCTGTGAGATGAATTAACAGAACACAGAGCAGTTTCTCAGAAAGCTTCTTTCCAGTTTTGAACGGAAGATATTTCCTTTTTCACCATAGCCCTCTATGGGCTTCCAAATATCCCTTTGCCAATTCCACAAGAACAGCCTTAGCGAAAGGCTTCTTGAAGGGAAAGATGTAACTCTGTGAGATGAATTAACAGAACACAGAGCAGTTTCTCAGAAACCTTCTTTCCAGTTTTGAACGGAAGATATTTCCTTTTTCACCATAGCCCTCTATGGGCTTCCAAATATCCCTTTGCCAATTCCACAAGAACAGCCTTAGCGAAAGGCTTCTTGAAGGGAAAGATATAACTCAGTGAGATGAATTAACAGAACACAGAGCAGTTTCTCAGAAACCTTCTTTCCAGTTTTGAACGGAAGATATTTCCTTTTTCACCATAGGCCTCTATGGGCTTCCAAATATCCCTTTGCCAATTCCACAAGAACAGCCTTAGCGAAAGGCTTCTTGAAGGGAAAGATGTAACTCTGTGAGATGAATTAACAGAACACAGAGCAGTTTCTCAGAAAGCTTCTTTCCAGTTTTGAACCGAAGGTATTTCCTTTTTCACCATAGCCCTCTATGGGCTTCCAAATATCCCTTTGCCAATTCCACAAGAACAGCCTTAGTGAAAGGCTTCTTGAAGGGAAAGATGTAACTCTGTGAGATGAATTAACAGAACACAGAGCAGTTTCTCAGAAAGCTTCTTTCCAGTTTTGAACGAAAGATATTTCCTTTTTCACCATAGCCCTCTATGGGCTTCCAAATATCCCTTTGCCAATTCCACAAGAACAGCCTTAGCGAAAGGCTTCTTGAAGGGAAAGATGTAACTCTGTGAGATGAATTAACAGAACACAGAGCAGTTTCTCAGAAAGCTTCTTTCCAGTTTTGAACGGAAGATATTTCCTTTTTCACCATAGCCCTCTTTGGGCTTTCAAATATTCCTTTGCCAATTCCACAAGAACAGCCTTAGCGAAAGGCTTCTTGAAGGGAAAGATGTAACTCTGTGAGATGAATTAACAGAACACAGAGCAGTTTCTCAGAAAGCTTCTTTCCAGTTTTGAACGGAAGATATTTCCTTTTTCACCATAGCCCTCTATGGGCTTCCAAATATCCCTTTGCCAATTCCCCAAGAACAGCCTTAGCGAAAGGCTTCTTGAAGGGAAAGATGTA